>NC_091774.1:56723519-57024591 GCF_029378745.1 Bos indicus | reverse complement strand
CCAGAAGCTGAGGTGCCACAATGCCAGGGCTTCTGGGGGCCCTGAGAACTCCTTGTTGTACTTCCTCAGGCTCCCTCAGACTCTCCCGGCCCTGTCTCCCATTCACGGTCCTGACAACTCACTTGCCTGGCACGGTCCTGCCTCAGGTCTTCTGATCATGCAATGCCCCTTCCTGAATACCATCTCTCCTGGCATTCAGGAAGGGAACTGGGAGTGAGGCCTCACTTTCACAGACCCTGTGTGACCAGCTCTGCACTTATCACCCCACCTCCCCTGAGCATGACTGGCCTGGGGACCTGCCTCAGGGAGTTCCCTCCAGCTCTTTCTTTGTTGTACATCCATGGCTTCCTTTGCCCCTGAGCTGCTCAGGCCAGAGACATGCAGTGACCCCAGCACACAGCTCTACAACTCAGCCTTGTGAAGCCTCCTTCACAAGGAAACAAAAGTTTCCCTTTCTGTAAAATGGGACTATGGAGCTAGATCAGCCATTCTCAGAGAAGGGTGAGATCCCTGAGGATCCCCAGGATCCTTTCAGGAAGTCCATAAAGCCTTGTCTTTTCCACCAGCATATCTGTGAGGCCAGATTTTCTTCATACACTTCAGCCAAAACAATATCACATCAGTATGGATGTGTGGCAGAAAATCAGGTTGTCTTCTATTGAGTTGGCCAAAAAATTCAGAAGCAAACAAACTTTTTGGCCCACCATAATATTAAGTCAGATACTAAAGATATTTGAATTTGAAAACCTGTAAAACAGTGCCACTCTTCTCATTAATTTTTTTATACTGACAAATGTATTTTCTTAAAAATATGCTATGTTATTCTGTAATGGATTTTTGTGGTCATTTTTTAATGAATTAATAATTTTAAATGTCCTGGTTATAATTTGCAATATGGTAAATATCAATAGATATGACATACATAAACAAAAGCTCTTTGAGGCCCTCAATAATATTTAAGAGCATAAGGGGTTCCTGAGGCCAAAAAGTGTGAGGATCTCTAGACTAATGGTCTCGATGGGACCATCGTGTCCTGATGGTATTTGAGCTTACCTCTTGGGATCAACTCAGTCCTGGCTGAGTGAGATGTTCTTTATTTGTCCTCATGAGTTTCAAGGTGAGAAAGTGTGGCATGTGTGTATGACGGGTTCTAGTATCAAGGTTTTGGGGGATCCAGGAGCATGTTTCATCCTCCATCCCCTTCCTGAGGATACAGACTTCCAGCCCATCCTCCTCTTGACTTTGGAAGATCCATGGCAGGTCCTGATCCCACCGCAAATCCAGGGAAAACCACAGATCCCCCATCCCTGGGCAAAGCACCAAGCCTGGTGCCCTCCCCTGCCTGGTCTAGTCTCCCAGCAGTTTCAGCAGTCTCCCTACAGAGGTACAGGAACCCGTGGGAAAAAATTCCCGTTCTGCAATCACAGACCACACAAGAAAGTGTTAGTGGCTCAGTCGTGTCGGACTCTTTGTGACCCCATGGACTGTAGCCTGCCAGGCTCCTCTGTCCATGGGATTCCCCAGGCGATAACACTAAAGGGGGTTGACATCCAGAACAGAAGAGAAAATAAGCCACAGACAGAGCGGCTGTGGGCAAGGGCTGACTCCCTGATCCCAGCAGGCCAGCTGCGGAGGCGGGGCGGGGCGGGGCTACAAGTGGAAGGTGGGCGGGGCGGCTGGCTGGTGGGGCAAGACTCACGTAGATGAGATGGTCTCGGTATCTAATGAGCAGGTTGCGCAGGATGCCGGCTTCATTGAGGTCCCCCAAGCGGATCATGTCCTCCACGCCGTGGACTGAAGTGGGGTGCATGGGCTTGATGTGCGTGGCGTTCTGCGGGGAAATCCAGTGTTCCTGCGGAGATGCCCAGTGGCTAACGTCAGCTCGTCCTCCTGGGACACAGGCTGCACTCTGCCAGGGAAGGGTCCCTGGAGGGACGGGAACCCCGGATACCTGCGACCCCATAAGGGCCTCGTCCTCTCCTGCGGCCAAACACAATCAGTTCTAACAGGTTGACTCCCACGAGTAAAAGTGATACCACCTACCCTTAACCTCCATGGAGCGCTCTTCCTCCTCTTAGGAAATTCTCTTTTGCAGACCTTAGAGGTGGGCACGGCAGGGACTTTGGCCCTACCTTGTGGCGGTCATAAAAGGGATTAGTCCCTCCAGTCAGTTTATAGGATGGAGTGAAAAGTGTAATAATTGGACTTAGACTTGACCTCAAATCCAAACTCCAGTAAACAGTAGTACAAAAAGTTACTCGGATAGTGCAATACTACTGCACTATCTCCTGCTGCCACGGGGTGGCAGATGGTTGCTCATCTGGGCAATCGCCTTGGCTTGTTCACAGAGCTTGCAAAGCCCTGGTTTCCTCTGACTGTTGGAATCCTCACCTCCTCACAGAGGTCTCCAGCACCCTCTACTCACAATCCTCACCTCTCAGAGAAATGGGAATCGCTCCTGTGCTCTGTAGTATGGCTATAACCTGGGTCAAACCTCCAAAGACCTCTGGGTCCCTCTCCCTATTCCCAAATACCAGAACTATAGGAGCCTGAGGACCAGGCAGGAGTCAGGGTTCCCACGGCTGGGTCAGGGCCTCCTCTAGGCACCCCCACACCCCGGGTCTCCCACTGCAAGGCAGTGGTCACACTGGGTTACCATTGTGTGAACACGGTTCTGGCCCTGACCCCTCAATTTTCCCCAAGTCTGGGCGGTTAGGTTCCATGTTTGCTATAGCCTGGTTCACAGAGCTTCAAACAGGGGCCAGGCACAAAGACAGGGCAGAGAATTCCTGATGAACAGATGGCTGACTTCTGACTACTAGGAACCAAGTCTGAATTAAAAGCCAAGTCCTAGTCATGGAGAGAGCCCACAAGTCCCCTATTCCAGCTCCCTTACTTTACATGAGAAAACAGGATCAGAAGACCAAGGCCCTCAAAGAGCTCAAGGACAGGCTAGCCATTGCCAATGACTCCAGTTTCCCTGGCATTTCAAGGCACTTCCTGGGCCAGGGGCATTGCATTCCAGGTCAGGCCCTCACACAGCCCTGACGTGAATGGGCTGGATGGCGAGATCAGAGAACCCTCCTAGACTTTCCAATCCCGGGTGGAACATTCCTCTCTTCCATCCCATTTCTTGATAAAAGTTGATCCAATTGGAAAATTCCCTTTCCCTACTTGGTCCTAGGCCCTAGCATGGGCCAGAGGGGACACCTTGCCAGGCAGGCTGTCTGCCTTCCCCACTCGACCCCAGCCTGTTTCCATAATTCCTCCACAGGACACTTCAGCCCAGAGTTAAGAGGTAGCTCAGCCTCCGCAAGACCCATAGCCCTGTGCATGTCAGTTTGCTTCCCTGAACCTCTACAACCTCATCTACTAAATGGGGATGAGAATAACAATCCCCTTTTCTTAGGGATGTTGGGAGGGTTAATAGATATGATAATGGTCAACTTTTGTTTCACTCCTGTCAGATCTAAAAAGCCCTAGTACCTGGTAACTGATCAACCAATCCTGGGTATTATCACTCTAACGCCTTCTAGTTTTTGTTGCAAAAGAGGTGTATATTCTCATTTGTTCCTCTTAACATTGCATCATGGAATTACTGGCCCTGTTTTACAGTGAGGCTGTACACTGGAGAGGTAGAGTGCTCTGCTCAGTTAAATGGCAGAGCTGAGCCTCTCCCCACTCCTTTCCTGCATGGAGAGTCACACAGCTGAGGTCAGCACCCCTCAGGTCAATGTCCACAGACAGCTACCACACAGACCAAAGTGTAACCAGGACAGAAACTGAGGCCTGGCCCTGAAGGTATACCAGGGAGAGACACAGAGGGCCTGGGGACACATTTGGGAAAGAGCTGACCTGGCAATGAATTCAGAGAGACAGGGACCATGTGCTCTGCAGAGGAGGGGAAGAAGGGAATGTTCAGTGATAAGAATGGCTTGGACAAAAGCAGAGTATTAGCACTTCAGTGAAGATGGGAACCGTGGCCTCTCATTGATTCAGCACATCTTCATAGAGAAACTTCTCTAGGGAGAGCTTCATCGTGCTCCAGGGAACCAGATGTGACTCACCTGGCCTCAGGTTGGGGGAGTCTGTGGCAGACAGAGAAGTCAAAGATGATAGCTTGGAGGTGGAGCAGGGAGGGAATGGGAGTGGGAAAAACTGGTGAAAGAAGAGGCCAGAAACCGCCGCCCCTCCACCTGCCGGGGCCCAGCACCACCGAAGCAACGCAGGCCCCATCCTGTTCCCAGCCAGTCAGTCACATTCCTCCCCACTCTGCAGCCCCCATTCTCAGAGCCTCTGTGGGGGCGAGTGGGAGTGGATCTCTGGGATCTGGTGACACAGTTACGGGACACCATCTGACATGCAACATGACCCAGGTGAAACTCAAGCCTGCAGGCAGAGTTCCTGGGCCCCACCCCGGGGGTTCCAGGCTGGTTCCTGGACCTATCTGTGCTGCCAGCCAGATTCTGCACCTGTTCTGCACCTGCAACCTCACAGGGGCTTCCTAGAGGGCCCTGGAACTGGAGCCTGTGGGATGACACTGCGGCACTCTGCTTTTAAAGCCCAGGGGACAAAAGTGTGGTTAACAGAACCGGAGCTCCAAAGTCGCCACTGAGATGTCAGGAGAGGAATCACACACACGGGGCCTGAGGCCCAGGATTCTGGCCCCTCACGCAGCATCCCTCACTAGCTCACTAGTGTGAGTGGTCCTGGGGTCCCTCCCTGGACTCCAGTTTCCCCTTGAGGTCACAGAGGCTGTCCTCCCTGCCCTTCACACACACTGTGAGGACTTAAAGACAGAACTTGGGTCAAAGGGCTTTGCAAACCCCAAAGCTGGTACCTCTGGAGGCTGCAGGGATAAATAATAGTGATGCCCCCACCTTTCCACAGCCAGTACTGGGCCTCTAGGATCCAGAGCCCACACCAACCCCCAGCAGAGCCTTCTTCTCCAAGTCACTGCACCCTTTCACTTCCATCAGACTTGGAGGCTAAGACGGGACTCTCTCTATGTCCCCAGCACCACCCAAAGCATTGGGTACAACCCAAATTATAGTGAACTGCATCTCCCTGGTCCCTCACATCTCTACCAAACCACAGCCTTATACTCCACACCACATTTACACATGCCCCCGCCACATACACATGTGTCATGCCCATGAACACACATCCAGAGTTCCCAGGCTTCCCCTCTTCCAGGCCACCCACCCATCTTCTCTAAGACTGGACCCTGACTTTAGACCTTTCCTTCCATCCCCAAGGCCCCATTCTCACTGCCTCTGAAATTTACACTTCCAGTGTCCCTTTCCTTCAGAGTCACAAGAGATAAAGGGTTCAACTGTTAGACTGATTCCTGGGCATCACTGGGGTGGACAGTGGATTCATCTGATGCTGTAACCCCACAGAACCAGACTGGCTGTTTTCAGAGCACCTCCCCATTTTCTGAGTCAATAACCCTGTGAGATAGTTGTCGTTATCTCCATTTTATAGAAAGGGAAACGGGTTCAGAAGGGAAAGAGATTTGGCCAAGGTTGCATAGCTTGGGCGTCAAGTGGGCAGGATGGGATTTGAATCCAGTCTCTCTGATCCCAAAGCATCCCTGAACCTAAGGAGCGCCCAGGCTAGTGCCACCTCCCTGCCCCCACCATATACACTCGCACGTCCACACAGACACACATCTCTAATACCAGGCAGAATGGACCGAAGTACTTATGGAAATTAGAACAAGTATCGTGGGGCAAAAGCGAGGTTCCTTCTCATGGGGGCTGTCAGGAAAGCTCCATGGAGGAAGGGAGCTCTGAGAGGCAGAAGTGGGGCCCAGGAACTGTCTCCACCGCCCTGAGGCCGGTCCCTGCTAGGTACCTGTGTCAGATCACCACCAGCCTGTGCCCCTGTCCAGGCACAGGGGCGGGATGGTAACAGGCTACTCACATTGCCTTCATCGTCCACCACCTGGATCTGCCCAGAATCACAGAGCTTCACCACCGCTCCAATGGGCACATCAAACTCCTGTCCGGATCTCAGGTCCATCCAGACGTAGTCACCCTGTGGGTGAGAGAGTCCCAGGTGAGCAGAGAGGGGCATCAGGAACACCTTCCGAGCAGTGCTGTGCCCACCCTGACCACCAGCAGCTCTTGCGTCGACCACAGAAGAGGAAAGAGAACCAGCTCTCGTGGAAGCCTTGGTGCCTGGTCCTCGGTTGGGCACTTACACAGTGTCATGACTGTCCCCAGTTTACAGACGAATAAGCAGAGGCTCAGAGAGGGGAACAGCTGAGACCACACAGCTAAGCAGCTTCAAACCCAGGCCTGCCCAAAGCCCGGCTCTCCCCAAGGCTCTACATCACATACAGGGACAGTAGACTCATTGAGGTTTAGGCAGAAACACCGAAGCACCCAAACCACTTCCCCTCCGTCCTAAAGGAGTAGTTCCCCCAGACATTCAAACAGCCTCCATCACCTCCAAGGTCAACACTCACAGTCACAGCTATGACCTCCCTGCAGTGACACTGCTGGGCCCCGTGACACACGTGGACATCGCTCTCAGCCACACTGTCTCCTGGCTTGTGGGGACAGCCCAACAGTGTCTCTTGGGGGTGGGCAGAGCGTCACATCTGTATCCCTTGCAGCATCCGGCACAGAGCCTGGCTCTCACTACATGCTCAGTGAGCATGCACGGAAGCCACATCTACAGCCCAGAGTCAGAGAATGGATTTAGAAGAACTACCTTTCAGCACTGGCATCAAACCCGCATGTACTGAGCACCTACTAGGTACAAGGCACCGATGGATCTAAATGCTGGGGATCAAGCAGTGAGCATGGAGTCCACATTCTAGTTGGGAGGAGCCAGAAAAAATACTGAGGAAGTACATTCGGGTTGGAAGGAGGCAGAAAACAAGCACCTGAGCAAGTAATAGTCACTTGGGATAGCTGTAGTGTGGTGATGACAGTGATCCCAATGCTGGAGAATGACCAAGCCAGCCAAGCAGAGATCCAGTAGCTGGGGAAGCCACTCTGTGGAGGAAATCTCTGAACTGAGACCTGAAGGGCGAGAAGCAGACAGGCTAGGAAAGAGCAAGGGTAGAATTCTGGGCAGAGGAAATGACAAGGGCAAAGGCCCTCAGGCAGGAAGGAAGGACTGATGAAAGAGAGGCGGGCAAGAACCAGGACTCATAGACTCTTATTCACCTGGAGGTAAAAGCTGAATTTTATTCTAATCTTAAGAAGAGTGTTCTTTTTGGTGGTTCCCAAATTCCCTAGAGGGTAAAAGAACCTGGACATTCTAATGAAAACATCAAGCGGCAGTTAGAAATGTAACAGCGGCTAAAATTGATTCACAATGAAATAAGCCCATATGGCCCAGTGCAAATAGCTCTGGGCTATGAGACTGGGTTATTGATATTTCTCCCGGATAGTTCTCAAGAGAAGACTCTTGAGAGTCCCTTGGACTGCAAGGAGACCCAGCCAGTCCATTCTGAAGGAGATCAGTCCTGGGGTTTCTTTGGAAGGAATGATGCTAAAGCTGAAACTCCAGTACTTTGGCCACCTCATGCGAAGAGTTGACTCACTGGAAAAGACTCTGATGCTGGGAGGGATTGGGGGCAAGAGGAGAAGGGGACGACAAAGGATGAGATGGCTGGATGGCATCACTGACTCGATGGACGTGAGTCTGAGTGAACTCCGGGAGTTGGTGATGGACAGGGAGGCCTGGCGTGCTGTGATTCATGGGGTCGCAAAGAGTCGGACACGACTGAGCGACTGATCTGATCTGATCTGATGAGACTGGGTTTGGGGACCTGCTTGGGACCTCAGACAAGTCCCTGACCTCTTTGAACCTCAGTTTCCACATGCCTCAGTGAGGGGTGGGCTTGTTGAGTACCAAAGCCAACTTGCCACTGTTTCAGCTTCGTGTTCCCATCAGAACCAACCACTTTTCAGCCCCAGCTGAAACTATGAACTTCCCTTCGTGGGAGGTCAGCACATGTTAGAAACATGCTAGCTGCAAACCCAAGCTTTCTCCCAGAAAAACTAAGAAACTTTGGAGAGCCTTTGGGAGGAGAGGAGAACTCATGTGTTTGCTGAGTATCTACTGTTGCCCAGGCTGTATGGTTACTTCCCATAAACTGCCCTGTTTAATGCTCATGACTGCTTTAATCCCAAATCCAAGCTATGTTTCCTGCCACACTCCTTGCCCTCTCTAAGTGCTGACCCAGGACCACCGGACACACCCCTGCCCAGGCTATTCTGTTCCACATCCCCTCCTCCCCTCCCCATCTTTCCACTGAGTGGACATTTATCCAAGAGCAAACAGCAACTCTTCCCAACCCCTCCTCACTGCCCCACCTCTTTCCTCCTCCTCTCCACCCCCTGAAGAGTTAGTTCAGTCATTTGGAGCACATTTGTGGAGAGCCTGCTGTGGGCCAGTTTCATTCCAGACTCTGGGGACAGAGCAGTGAAGGGAAAGCAGAGGGTCTAGTAAGGGGAGCCCCAGGCTGACGCTAGATGAGGGGGCACTCGGAGGATGTGGGCAGCGGGCACATAGGGCCCCGTGAGCCATGGACGAAGTTGGACATTAAGTAGGACAAGAAGCTACTGGAAGATTTTGAAGCAGGAGAGGGTGACACGATGCATTTACATTTTTAAAAACTTCATCCTGAGAAGAGAACCCAGGCCTTCCTCCAGACTCTGGGCCCCTGGGCTTGCCCCTTACAGCCTGCACCAGGCTGGGTCATCACTGTGTGTGCCCACTCCTCGCTAGCCTGCAGCCCCCTGAGGGCAGGGCCGATCTGAGTCTTCCGTCTGTGATTCCCCAGAACCAAACATAGAGAAACTCTCTCAATGAGAAAGAGAATCAGAATGTGAGAGTGTGTGTGTGTGAGCATGGGTGTGAGTGTGTAAGAGGGAGCACATGACAGAGTTCATGTGTGTGAGAGAGAAAAAGAGAGACTACCTGATTCCCGGAGGCTGGCAGTGGCACCAGGACATTGCTCTCTGCACACTCAATACCCCTGCAGCCGGCCAAGTAGTGACTGACATGCTTCCCTGGAATTAACCATCTCACTGAACCTCATCACAACACTTCGACAGAGGATTCCACCTCTACTTCATCTCCTCAAAGAGGTCAAGACCCATGCCCAAGGTCACACAGGTGTTTTGTGGTAGAACCAGGAATGAAGTCCAAGACTGGCAAACTCCAAATCCAGTCCAGTCTCCCAACACCCCCACCCTAGGGCCCCGCCCTGAGCCCTGTTCTGCAAGCAGGACAGGAAACACTAATAGGGTTCCTGCCTGGAGACGCTTAGTGGACTCAAAATGCAAACTGGAAGCTCCAGCTGGGGGCACCAAAGCAAACAGAAGTGACTTTAGAACCCTCCTAGCCAAGGACTGTCATCAGGAGGGCAATGACTTGATTTTCTCTTCTCTTGATCTGAACTTGAGGAAAGAAGCAAAAACGGCAGCTAAGAGGCTTCCAAGAGGACTCGGGGAGCTGAGAACCTCTGAGAAGACAGTTACCACTGTCCCATGGAAAGTACTTGGGGCATGAGAGTGCAGCTGGATTGTAAGTGTCCCCATTTTACAGATGAGGAAACTGAGGCCCAGAGAGAGAAAGTAATTTGACCACCACCACTCATCAGATCAGTTACTCATGAGACTGCAAACAACTGCAGGGCAGAGCCCGATCCCAAAACAAGGTGGATCAGGAAATGCTGATGGGTGAAGGACGGAGGGGAGGAGGGAAGATGTAAAAGAACACAACACTTTTTTGAGGGGCGGGAGGAGAGGATAGGAGCATTGGGCTCAGGTCTAGCCCCATTGGCTTCTCCCCACAACCGGACTCCAGGCAGCCTGTGACTGCATCTGGCCCCGTTCCTACAACCCTACCACCCCATTGTCAGGAGAACCCCACTGGGGAGCTTTCCCCCAATCAAAAGTTCCATTTGTGAGACTCCTGCCCCTGTGTGGCTATGTAAACTGGAGAAAGTAACAGCTTATCCACCATCAGATGAGCAACTCCCAGCCCCCACACAGTGGCTTCCTAGATGGATTTGCCTAAATGTCCTCAAGGGCACTTCACAACCCTAGCCCACACCCACCACAAACCATGGTAAAGAGTTCTGGATCCAGGTCCCAGTTCTGTCACCAATGCTGTGTGACTTTGGCTAAGTCTTTCTGTCTCTCTGGGCCTTAGTGTTCCCCAGCCTTAAAATGGAAGGAGTCAGTGCTTGGAAAGATAAGAGACCCATGCAAAGAGGAGTTGTCCTTGATGTCCACTTGCCTTCCCCCTAGGCATGAACCCAGAATCAGATCAATACTGACTCCCCCGCAAGGCCTTAGTCTCTTGGGCCTCCCTCCTCCCCTGGGGAAGGGTCTGAGGTTCAATCCCTGTTTGTGAAATGAAAACCAGTATGTTTTAGGACATATCCCTGCCTCTCCCCCCACTTAGGGGCTTCCCTAGTGGCTCAGCAGGTAAAGAATTCCCTAGTGCAATGCAGGAGACCGAGAAGAAGAGGGTTCAATCCCTGGATGGGGAAGATCCCCTGGAGAAGGGCATGGCAACCCACTCCAGTATCTTGCCTGAAGAATACCATGGACAGAGGAGCCTGGCGGGCTACAGTCCATGGAGTTGCACAGAGTCAGACACGACTGAAGAACCTGAGCACGCAGGCTGCTCTTCCCTGGGATTCTCCAGGCAAGAATACTGGAGTGGGTTGCCATTTCCTTCTCCAGTGCATGAAAGTGAAAAGTGAAAGTGAAGTCGCTGGGTCCTATCCGACTCTTCCGGACCCCATGGACTGTAGCCTACCAGGCTCCTCCCTCCAAGGGATTTCCCAGGCAAGAGTACTGGAGTGGGGTGCCATTGCCTTCTCCAGAGCACGCAGGCATCCCCTCCTTTATCCTCATAATCACTCTGGGACACTGGTGGTCTTAGCCCTGTTTTCACAGGTGGGAAAGATGGTCCGACTGACTTGCCAGAGGGGTGGGTGAGTAAGGAAGTGTTCGGTTGCTAACCTTCAGGGAAGGAGGGGCCTCACAGGCCACGCTTTCTTTCTACCAGCTAGTAGGTGGAGGGCACCTGGAAGCGCTCCCTGCTCTGGACCAGGGCAAAGGCAGGGAATCCCCTCTGGGCACCTCCCGTTTTCCAGCTGCAGAAGCTCCCGGCTCAGAGGGGAAGAGAGGGGGCCAAGTGCACGCTGGGCACGGGAGGGTCGGAGGATCGGAGTCTGTATGCACCCTGGGGTTTTGCGACCCTGCGGCCCGCCCGGCTTCTAAAAGGCGCGTCCTCCCCGCACCGGCCCGGGGCTCACCGGCAGGACCGCGTATGTCTTCAGCGCCTGGTTCAGGCTGCGCACCAGCGCCCACTTGCCCTTGCCCGGCTGCTTGGCCCGCGCCTCTGCGACGTCGCCGGGGTCTGCGGCGTCCGCGGGGTTGCCGGGGTGGGCAGGAGGCTCCATGGCGCCGAGGGCCTGGTGGCGGCCGGCTACAGTGGCAGCACGTCTCGGGCTCCCTAATTCACCTAATCCCATACGCACCGGGGAACCCTAAACCCAGCCATCTGCCGCGGGCCCATGGCAACGGCGGCTTAGGTGACGCCTGCGGGCGGGAACTGGGAGGGGGCCCCCCCGGGTCGCTTTGCCCCCTTCCACCCTGGCTGGACCCCGACCACCTGACATCACTGGGGATTTCGGGCTGGCCTCACAGGGACCGCAGCCTGTGGCACCCAGGAACCGAGCTGCAGGGCTGGGCATAAAAGAGGCCCCTGGAACCTCACCTTGACTGCAGCTTTGAAGAAAATCAGTGTATTTTCTACAGAAAGAAACGTGGGGATGTTTTGGAATAGAACGCAATACACTTAGTGAATTTTTTAAGACTAAAGGCCAACGGCATCAAAGATCTTTCTGGTCCCATGACTGCCTCTGGGGAGTGAGGGTGGAAAGAAGTATTGAGGTTGGAGGGGGAGGGGGCTCTGTGGGGAAAGCCTGGAAGAGTCTGTCTCTGGTCCTCCCCCACCCTCCCAGGCCACCCAATGGGTGACCTCCAGCTCAAAGAGGAGGCACTGAGGCCTACAGGAGGGCAGCCTCTGGTCCCCAGGACAGCCAGATACCTCTAAGGGCTCAGACTAACCCGGCAGTGGGCATCAAGTCGGGCTCCTGTGTCCCGGCCACCACACAGGCTCCACTCCATGCTGGACCGCAAGCCACAGTGGCCACCGTCCACCCAGAAGGCATGGGATGCCCAGGCCCTGTGACTCTCCTCCTACACCTGCCTTCTCCGCTCTCCCTGCTTAGCTTTATCTTCCCCCTCTTTTCTCCTACGCACTCTTCAAGGTCTCATCTTTGGCCCTCAGCATTGTCTGGAATTCTGGAAGACCCAACCTTCTGCTCTAGACAAGCAAACCAGGGTGGGGAACAGGGGAATGGCAAGGAAAGAGATGGCGATGCCTCACACAGAACCCGGAGCTGCCCCTCCGGACCTGACCTTCCTTCTACCCCCATCTCCGTTCTAGCCTTGAAGACCCAGCACTCTGCCACCCAGCACATAGCTGACTGACTGCAGTGATTCCCAGCTACTTCCTGGGCCCCATCAGGGACACTGCTCTCAGGGGTCCTTCCCCACTTAAGCCCAGAACAAGCACACATATCCCTCCCTGCCCACCCACTCAGGGGAGTTCATGGAAACAGGAACCAGACCCTAAGACACAAAAGGAGGGCTGGGGAATGGGCTTCTATCCTTCCATCTGTCCATTTAACCAACCTTCACAGGCTCAGACTAAGGCTTAGGGGATACCGTCCTCAGAGCTTCCAGCCTGGGGGATGGACAAGGGTGGTACCGCCAGACAAGGAACAGTTTAACCCTGGAGAGACAGGATAGCATGGCTGCCAAGAGGCTGGACTCTAGAACCAACACCAGTTTAATGCTGGCTCGGCCATTCAAATGCCGTGGGACCTTGGGCAAGGTCCTCAACCTTTCTGTGCCTTTGTTTTCTCATTAGTTCAATGACAGTTTAACAATACCTCAGGAGGTGCTGCGAGGATTAAACAGGTTGTGTGTAACTCAGGTCAGTGCCTGTTAGAGCAAACGCTGCATGAGTGCTGGTGATTACTAACTGAGCAAGTCATGTGGTGGTGGTGGTGTGATTTTTCAGGCAGACATGAGGGGGAAGAGTGTTCCCGAAGAGGGGACAGAAAGCACAGAGAAGCAGAGGTAAGAAGGAAGAGATGGTAAAATAGGTCTGGTTGGTGGAGAGAGGCCCCCTGACAGAGAGCCAGTAGAGGACTGAGAGGCTGGCCCTCCCTGACCCAGACCCGCTGCTCGACCCCGGAGTACCCAGGCCGCTCCTGAGCTGGAGCCTGGGAGTGGGCCCTTTCCCTGCAAGTTGCACGCACCCCAGGCCTGGGAGGCAGGTCTCACGCTGCTGGGCCCTCTCTGGAGTCACACCAGGTTCCCTCCCAGAGCCAGGGTTCATGGCTCCCCGAGGCTTGTCTCCGGCTGTCTGGTCACACAGGACAGGGCCCCCCAGGAGGCGGAGTGCTCCACCAGGAGTGCTTCCCCTCCCTCTTCCCACCCTACCCCACGCAGCCACCAAGGCTGCACTTGGCCACGTGCCCCCTGGGCCCCACACTTCACTACCTTTTCTTTACTCCCTCTGCACCTCACACACTACAGTGCCACCTTCACCTCCACTATATCACCATATGGTCCAGTTCTGACCCCCCTCCCCCAATTTTAAATATGGGGAGATTTTGGTTCAGAAGGGGTAAAAGGGAACTAACCAAAGATGCATAGCAAGCTGGAACCAAAAAAAAACCTTCCAGGAAATAATTATGCCAATTGTCATCAGTGAGTGATGTCAGCAAAGAGTAGAGAACTCTGCCAAGAACTCTTCAGAAACACCAAAACCCAGCAAAAATTGTCAGTCAACTTTACTAGAACTCTAGAAAATATGCACAAGTTGACAGTCACCATTGGAACACTTGAGGAAGAGAAAGGGGACTGAAACCCAGCAGGAGAACTGTGTGGTACTTCAACCCACTCATCCTTCTCCAGCCTCCACCTTGAGGATGGCAGCCTGTATCCTGCTAGGGGTTACTGGGGTCAGAGGGAACAGAACAGACCTTGATATCAAAGAATTATGGTGGTTTTAAACTGTCTGGGGACTCCCTGAAGGAATAGTACTAAAAGCTTGTCTTTATTCCCCAAGTAGGAACACCCCCAGGGTGGAGAAGTAGCTGTGGAGGGCAGGGGTGGGGTAGGGGTCAAAAACATCCAAAGGAAAATGAACTATCCACTGCCTTCTGGGGGTGGAAAAAAACACCAATTGGAGCAAACAGCTCCAAAAAGAAAAGCTCAAAAAGCCCGGAAGAAAGACAGGAGAATGAGGTGCTTCAGAGAAAAGGGGCTTTGAAAAGCATATACCGGGGAGTCTAGAAGACCACGTACACACCCAGGATTGGACAAATGTTCAGAGAAAGCATGAGATGACCATAAGCTCTGACCTCAAGCTCCATGCAGACAGGGAATAAAGGCTAAGGCCGAGTTGTAAATGACCTGAGAGGGCATTAAAGTCACACCCAAACACACACATGCACAGCCCAGCTGTAAAGATCAAGATTTTCTAGTTTTGTTTTTTTTTTTTTTTTTTTGGCTCTAGATCGTTTAGAGACTTCAGTGACCACACACAATAGAGAATGTAGTCGCCATAAAAATAGTTCAGAAAAGTCATTAAACAAAACAACAATTTACAAATAAACAGCAACAACAAAGCCTGAGGAGGCGGAGAATCTGACTTCCAGAATTATCACATTGTAATAATCAAAATGTCCAGTTTTCAACAACAAAAAAATGAGAGTTGCAAAGAAATAATAAAATATGGCCCGTTCACAGGAAAAAAAAAAGTTGATAGAAAATTTCCCTGAGGAAGCCCAGACATTGGACTTAATAGACAAAGACTTTAATCAACAGTTTTAAATATGCACAAAGCACTGAAGGAAACCAGAACAACATCTTACCAAGTAGAGAATATCAGTAAAGAAACAGGAATTATAAAAAGGGACCAAGTAGAATTCTGGAGTTCAAAAATAACTAATATGAAAAATTCAGTAGAGGTGTCATCAGCAGATTTGAAAAGGCAGAAAGAAAAACCAGCAAACCTGAAGATACTTGGAGATTATCCAGTCTGAGGAGCATAAAGATAAAAAAGGATTAAGAAAAATGAGAAGAGACTAAGAAACCTACAAGATACCATCAAGTGGATCAACATATGCACAGTGGGAATCCCAGAAGGATGGGAGAGAGAGGCAGAAAGAATATTTGAAGATATAATGATCCCAAACTTGATGAAAGATATAAAAATCTACACATCTATAAAGGTCAATAAATTCCAGGTAGTATAAACTCAAAAAAATCCTCACTGAGACACATTATAATCAAACTGTCAAAAGACAAGGGCAAAAAGAGCATCTTAAAAACGAGAGAGAAATGATTCATCATATACAAAGGATCTTCCATATGATTAGTTGCTAATTTCTCATCGGAAACCATGGATACCAGAAGGCAGTAGGATGATATACTTGAAGTACAAAAAGGAAAAAGAACATGTTTCAAACAAGAGTTCTGTGTGTGGCAAAAATATCCTTCGAAAGTGAAAGAGAAACTTGAACTTCCCTGGTGCTACAGTGGATAAGAATACACCTGCCATTGCAGGGGACACAGGTCCAATCCCTGGTTCGGGAAGATTCCACATGCTGTGGGACAAGTAAGCCCACGAGCCACAATTACCGAGCCTGCACTCCAGAGCCTTAGAGACGTAACTACTGAGCCCATGTGCTGCGACTCTGAAGCCCAAGAGCCTAGAACCTGTGCTCTGTAGCAAGAGAAGCCACCGCAGTGAGCTCAGGTACCACAACGAGGCGTAGCCCCCCACTGCCGCAACTAGAGAAAGCCCTCACACTGCAGTGAAGACCCAGCACAATCAAATCAAATAAATAAATAAATAAATCATTTTTTAGAAAGTGAAAGAGAAACTAAGACATTCCCAGATAAACAAAACTTGAGGGAGTTTATAGCTAGTAAACCTACTCTATAAGAAATGCCGAAAGTAATCCTTCAGGCCAAAATTAAATGGCACGAGACAGCAACTCAAGCCATACAAAGAAATAAAGGATCCAATAAAGTAACTACAAAGGTAAATATAAAAGCCTGCCTAATTGTTATTTTTGTTTTGTAACTCTGCTTTTTTCCTATGTGATTTAAAAAACAAATGCATAAAATAACAAATCTATGTTAATGGGCTCATAGCATATAAAGATGTAATTTCTGACAGTAACACTATAAAGAGAGAGGGCTGAAACTGTACAGAGTGTTTATATACTACTGAAGCTAAGTTGCTGTTAACCCCCACTAGCTTGTTATTAAATGTAAGGTGTTAATTGTAAACTCCAGTAGAAAAAATCTGTAAACTCCAGAGTAACAGCTAGAGAGAGAGGGAGAAATGAATGAGAAGGGAACCAAAACAGTAGAGCGGGGGAAAAAAATTAAACACAAAATAAGAGCTTGAGATTAGATATAGTAGATATGTACTATTATATATAAAATAGATAACCCAACAAGGACCTACTGTATAGCCCCCAGAATTGTATTCAATATTTTATAATAACTTATAAGGGAAAAGAATCTGAAAAAATATATGTGTATGTCTGTATCTATGTGTAACTGAAGCACTTTTCTGTGAACCTGAAACTAACACAATATTGTAAGTCAACTATACGTCAATAAAAAATAAAGAAATTTTTAAGTCATCATAGAGGAGCTGAGGGGAGGAAGATATGACATATAGAAAAATAGCAAAATGGCAGAAGTAACTCTAAATGGAAATGAATGTAACTCTCTAATTAAAAGGTAGCAGTTGGCATAATAGGCTAAAAGAAATAAAACATAATCCAATGATATGCTATCATATCTATAAGAGACTCACTTTCTATCCAAAGACAGAAATAGGTTGAAAGCGAAAGGATAGAAAAATATATCCAAGCAAAATAGTAACCAAAAAAGAGCTGGGGTGGCTATACTAATATCTGACAACATGGACTTTAAATCAGAAACTGTTACAACAGACAAAGAAAAACATTATATTTTAATAAAAGACTTAATCCAACTGTTACCAACAGTCCACAAATTTATCTTCAAACTTCACTCTGATCTATGAATCTGGGCAAAGTACATCTAGTCCCTCCACTGGCCTCACCATCGAGCCAGAAATCATATCTTACTTAAGCAGAGCAGCCTTCCCCGAGGTCCTCAAAGAAGCAGGTTACATGTACCATGGACCTCTGGGTTCTCACGAGCACTAGCTAGCCTTGCAACCTGGGGCAATTCCCTCTCCCTGAGACCACAGTCTCCCAGCTGTATGTGAGGGGCTATCGCAACGCCTCAAAGCCTTCCCTAGCACCGCCACCCCCCACCCACCCCATATCACAGAAGCCTCCCCATCCCCAATATCCCTTCCACCCCACTCCACCCCCGCTTCCCCCAGGACTCCTGCTATCACAGTTCTGCTTACGGGGTGCCCTTGCTGCGTTTCAGGGCTGTCTCCGCTTTGGTCTGGAAACTCCTCCAGGACAGGGAGTAGTCAGTTTATCTCTGCATCCTTTGTGCCCAGCCTGGTACAGAGAAGGGGCTGAGTGCCACTTTGCTGGGTGGGTGGGTGAGACTGTGGCTGGAGGAAGTATCTCCTGGCACACTAGGCACCTCTAGACACTCCCCACCCCACCCCACCCCCACCACCACTCCCAAAGCCATCAGCATCATGGGTCTGCTCAAACTACCACAGGGTCCCTAGGAAGGAGCTCATGCTCAACAAATGTCCCTTCACCCAGCAGGGGAAGTCTGAGCTCCTCTCCTCAGCCCTGTGCCCGCTCCTTGCGCCACACCCTGTACCCTGCACAGCAGCCCCCTTGCAAGGTCTCCTCTCCTTGCGTGCTGCCCCCCTCACCAGCATGGCTCCCTATCCTATCCGGACCTGCCCCAGCTCTAAATTACTTTGTCTGGGCTTCAATTTCTTCACCTGCGATATTGGCACAAAGATCCTTACCTCACTGCCTTATGACAATAAAATGAAATCAAGTATATAGAGTACCCAGCATATAGTAGGACGGATGTGGATGCTACTTAAAGGATTAGAATCCTTAGCAAATGAGTAAAATTTTTTCCTGAGTGAAGAGATTTGGATTCTTAACACATCTTTATGAAGATGTTTTCGGTGCCTGGTACTCCTGGGGGCTCCACACAAAGGCTAGGATGGGACCCTCTACATATGGATCAAGAATCATCATATTCTCTGTGGTCTCCTCAAAGAACTTATCCCAAATAAAGTGAAGGAGAGAAAAGAATGGAAAACCCTCATACACAGGAATGCTATGAATATGATTTTAGTAGTAGTAATTGTGGCAGTTAATCTTTTTTGAGCTGAGTCCATCACTGGGCAAGCATTGTCTAGTGTTATCATCTTTTGTCCTTAAATATCCCTTTGAGGCCTACCTGTCATTATGCCCTAGCCCTCCAAACCAAATGAGGGTGTAGCCACAATCACTCATTCATTCAGCACAGAGCTCCATCTTTGAGAGGGCTGGTACCAGGGCTGAGAGGCAGTGGGGAGCAGGATGAAGGCTGTCCCCCATTTCTGGGCTCACCAGGAAGCCCCAGTAAGGTAAGGGAAGAAGGTGGAGTGTGACCAGGCTCTAATGTGGGCAGGACAGGGAAGGGTCCCAAAGGCAGTGGTCACAGTGAGGCCTTAGAAGTCAGCCAGGAGATGGGAGACGAAGTGCTCAGAATGGGCAAGGGGCAGCAGGAGGAGGGAGGGGGACCTGGGAGGCAGATGAAAGAAGAAGCACTTTGATTGAACCCCTCCGGGCATTTCATTTTCTCAGCAGACAGGCTGGCAAAGGAGGTTTTTATCCTTGTTTTGACAGATAAGGAAACTGAGGCTCAGGAAGGCTGAAGGACGCACTCAAAGTCCACAATAGCAAAGCCCAAGACGAGCTCAAGGCTGTGTGGCTGGCTGGCTCCCCAGAGCTGGGACCTCATTCAGGACCAGAGAAGTAACAGGAATGTGCTTTCTGTGTGAGGGGTGGGCAGAGCCAGGTTCAGGTGAGGTGGGCCAGGGTTTGGGGGCAGGTTGGGAGAGGGTGGCCATCGAGGCAGAGATCTCCTGAGGGAAAACGCCCTTGGGGGCTATGGGTGACCCAAGCCTTTCCTCTGGAGTCTGCAAATGTCCCCATTCGCCCATCTCTGCCTGCAGCTCAGTTCCTGGCACCCAGCCAACACTCGGTGACAGTGACCTTCCCTTTTTTGGTGGTCTTGGCCATCTCTGACAGTCCTTTGAACGGACTCTCAGGCCCAGGGTCTCTAGAGGGGGTCTCCTCCAGCCCCAGGACAGAAGTCTGTCTCTCCCGATCCTACCTTCTCACACACAAATCCACATACTCACACTCAAACATGCAGCTGCCGGATGAGGCTGCCCATTGGTCCCAGATGGTCCTGGAGGACATGAGGCCACTGGTCAAGCCCCCAAGGGCACACCCCCACCAGCCCAGGGGCCTGGTGCCAGGCCAACCTGGCGCAGGGCCCACATTCCTGGCTCTGGAGACCAGGAGCTCATTAGAGCCTCGGGCTAATCACGGGGAAGGGCTGAAGGTCAGGGGCCATTGTGACCCTGGGAAAGAAGAGGGGCTGGAGGACTCAGCTAGGGGCAGCACCTCTGCTTCTTCCCCATATTACCCAGGGGCTGCAGCTCCAGCCATGTCACCCCCGACTCACTGCTCCCCAGGCAGGCTCAAGGCCCTTCCAGGTCTGGCTTCAGTAGACTTGCCAACTCCCTCTTCTCTTTCCCCAAGAGTTTTCCTACATTTGGGCCTTTACTCATGCTGTTCCACTGCCTGGAACACCCCGGGATTTGGAGATATATATAAATAAGTAATTTCTGACCAGCGGGGTGAGTGCAATGAGAAAGGGAGGTCCCAACAGACATCTCAGAGGGAGAAGTTCTAGACTGAGCCTGAGAGAGTCAGGAAAAGTTTCACACCTGGGTTTTGAAGCATAGATAGGAGTTTTCTAGGGTTATTCCTGGCATAGGAAGATGAAGGTCAGTGGGGTGGGGGGAAGCACTCACCTGCTGAAGAATCACCATTGTCCTTGGTCAAATGCTCCTGCTGCCCGCCTGGCCAGACACGATTCTGCAGGGAAAGAGACCATAGCAAGCCTCTGAACAAGCCAGCCCTGGAAGCACTGGGCCTGCCTGGGGTCACCTGGGCTCTTCCCAAAGCCCAGCCCCTCCTGCCTCTGAGGAACCCTCTCTGGCTTCTCTCCCTCTGGCCACAGCCCAGCCTGTGTGACCTGAGCCTCTGCCACTGTCACCAGCTCCACTGCCCAGAGCAGCTGAGCTGTTCTCTCACTGCTGTTATTCAAAGGTTCCCAAAGGGCTCCTAAAATAGCAGCAAGTGCAACCCCGTTCACCCAGACACATGGGCAAAGAGGCCCAGAGAGGGACCAAGACTTGCCAAAGGTCACACAGCAGGGCAGGGCAAATTCAGGACTAAGACTTGGTCTCTAACCACCCAGCTCAGGGCTGCCCCAGGAGTGCAGGGGACAGGGACAGGCTGGCCCAAGAGGAAGGCCAGGCTGAGCATGACCTGCTCATGACAGCCCCTGCCTTCAGGATGGTGACCCTAGTCTCTCTTCCATTTTGCGTTTAAGGCCCAGACTGTGCCTCTAAAGCTTGCTTCCCTGCTTTCTCCCTGCCCTACCCTTGCCCTTAGGCCATCCTCAGCACTCACTCTTGAAATATGCCAGCCCTTTTCATACCTCTTGTCCTTTGCATACTCTGGCCCCTCTGCCTGGAACTCAAATTCCTACCTAGGTTTCATGGCACCTCTTCCAGAAAGCCTTCCCTGACCATCCCCAGGCTGCCAAGAGCTCTGATGTTTCCCTCTGTCTAGCCCTGACTATATGCATTTGCTGTCTGGTCAGGGTCTGTCCCACCCCTGCTTCCAAAGTAGGGGAGTTGATCCAGGGCAGGGTGTGGGGCTCAGCTATTACCTCATACAGCCCAGGGCCAAATCCATGGCCAGCTCAGGAAGAACTTGTGGGGCTGAGCGTGGTGATCAATGTCAACCCCAGCCCATAGGCTCTGGCAGGAGGCCCCTCCGGTCCCCTACCTGCCTCCCAGGATGAGAGGATGAGCATCAATTTTTCATAAGGTCCATTCAGAGGCACTGGGGCATTTGATCCTCTGCCCATGACACTGCCTGATACCTGAGCCCTGACCCCTGCCCTGGGGCTCCAGGATACAGCAGGCACACTGTCTTTCTGGAGACTGCACTCGGCCTGGGTACTTGGCTGGGAAGAGAATTCAACAAGGACTGCCCAGCTGTGGTGCTGGGCCTTCATGGCTTTAAGCGGGTGGAAAGGGGTTGTTGAAAGGGAGTAGAATTTAAGGGCCAAATGTAAGGAAAAAGCTACAGAACAGACTTTTTTTCCCTAAAAATAAAAACTAATCCCTGTTCAAGTTAATTACTTTTTAATTGACAACAGGGAACAGAGAACTGATTGTACATGTCCACGGAGGAGCCAGAATACTGGAATGGGTTGCCATGCCCTCCTCCAGGGATCTTCCTGACCCAGGGATCAAACCCGCATCTCTTATGTCTCCTGTATTGGCAGGCAAGTTCTTTATAATTAGCACCCCCTGGGAAGCCCTTGGGAGAAGGCAATGGCACCCCACTCCAGTACTGTTGCCTGGTGGGGCTTCATCTCCCATTTCACAGATGGGAAATTTAAGGCACAGACTAAGTGACTTACCCAAGGAGAGAGAGAGAAAGAGATAGTGGCTGAGAGAGGCCTAAGGAGACAAAGAGTCAGGGGCAGAGTACTCTCTGCCACTCCTTTCCCCCACCCTCTGCATGTCATTCCCAGCCTCCCTTCCCGTCCCAGCTCTTGTCAGAGAGATGGCAGGGGGCCCAGACCGGGAGCAAGTAGGGGCAGTAGCTCCAGGGTGGCCCGAGCCCCTGACTCCCCCGAAATTTAGCAAACCTTTCTCCCAGTGCCCAGGAGAGTGAGCAGCCTGTCCTTACCTGGCTCCCAGCTGCCCGGCACCGCGCTGCAGCTGTCACCTGCAAAGAGGGCTCAGGAAGCTGGGTTGGGGGACCTGGGCCAGCCTGCAGAATGCACCCCCTCCTCTTCAGCCTCACTCTGGGCCTTGCTCTGGGGTCGCTCTGGGTTTTTCACAGCATGACTCTCTCTCTCAGTCTCTCCCGCCCAGGGCAGCTCTCTGGCCAGCACGGCTGCCCTCTCCTTCCCACTCTGGAGCCTTCCCCCGGGAGGCGGAGTCGGAGGGCCCTCAAAGGTCTGGGTGTCGTGACATCAGCCTGGGAGGCGGGCTGTGCTGCCCAGGGCCCTGGCAGGGAGGACCGGCCACCCCGCGGGGAGGCAGGGGCACCGAGGCCTTTCTCGGCTGTGTGGCTGACCTGCGTGGAGCCAGGCCCGGGGCCCCTCACGCCAACCTCAACTGCCTCCTATCCTTTGCAGTAATACCCACCACCTGCTCTCAGCACCTAGGCTCTCAGGAAACCTCGTTCTGATCCTGACTCTGTCACTGAATTGCTGGGTCTGGGCCCTTGCCTGCTCTCTGCTACACCTGGTTCCTTCTCTGCAAAATGGCTGTGAGAGCAAAGGACCAGCAAGCAGGGAGGGAGGTAGCGAGCCCTGCCTCCTGGCCCTTCCTCCCCGCCCCACACACACAGCCATTGCCTCAGGCCACTTCCCGAGGGCTCCCCTCAGAGGTGTCCCCTGAAGCTCATCACTTCACCACCAACCCACAGCTTGTTCTGCGGGGGTAAGGGACGGGGGTGCCTGTGGTCACTCAACATCCAGGAAACTTTGTCAAACCTGCTGACTGTGTGACTCAGGCAAATTGAAGTGGAAAATGTGATTTTACAGTAGGGGAGGAGAGTAAAAAAGGAAGAATAAATAGTGTTCGCTATTAGCGTCAGGGAAGACAGTGACGCCCAGGACTCCCCGCTGAGACCTGGCCCTTGCACTTAAGGGCCCTTAGCCTGCAGCGACCCTGGCAGCTGCCCCAGACAAGCAGGCCTCTCCAGGGAGCTTTGGCCGGGGTGGAGGGAGGCGCTCTTTTGAATTCTCTGTAACTGGGATGTGCCTGAGGGAAGGGGCCACCTAGCTGCCACCCACAGGATGGTGTAGGGCACCTGGTGTGGAGAGGGGAACCAATGGCCCAATGGCGCCCCCTGGAGAGCAGGGATAAGCATCCAGCCTGTGCCTGGAGCACCTGGGTGACAGCACTGGAACTCAGCCTCTGCGGGGGCAGGGGTCCCCTCAACCTGACGATCTTGACCCCTGAAGACCCCTGGCTGCAGGAGTGTGTTTGACCAGGAGCCCATGATACGAGTTGCTCCCGGACCCCGTCCCTGCTGCTGGACTCCCACCCGTCGTCTGGGGAGGTTCCTCTTGGCACCTAGCACCCCCCATACCTAGCACCCCCTAATCATCTCTTGCCAAGCATCCAAGAGTGGGCGGGCAATGGTGTCAGCCTCACACCGATGGGAAAATTGAGCCCTGGAGAGGAGACGGTGTTCCAGGCAGAGTGCAGGGATGGAGAGAAGCAGTAAGGAAGGGGATGAGGGGTCGGGCATGTGTTTCTCTCCAGCTGCTGTGTAGCTACACCTACTCAGCACCCACCTGGGGCCAGGCACTAAGCTAAGGTGGGCACCTCATTCATCATGTCCTTCTCTCCGTCTTAGGGGGAAATGTTGGTCTTAATTCAGTTATTTCTCTCTTGTTCCCCTCCCTCAACCCAGTCACAAAGTTCTGTCCATTCTATCTCCATAATGTACCCGGTTTCTCCTTCCAGTCCTGGCTTTCTGGCTTGAGCTGCCGGCATCTTCCCCCCAACAGCCTCCACTCTGGTCCACACCCCATCTGTGCCCCCACAAGCCCATCTCCTTTTTGGCCTCCTTCACGCAACTGCCCCCAGCAGGCTCTCACACCACCTCACCACTCATTCTGTGTCCCTCCCCAGTCTGGAGACTGCCCCACAGAAGGCACTCTGGCTGTCTCGCTGCACCCCCAGTGCCTGGGACAGATGTGAAGGTGAAGGGACAACTGAGTGATCCCTATGACAGCAACCCTGTTCCCCGTGGGGAGCGAGGGAGAGCAGGGCCCAGCCTCAGCTGCGACTACCTCATGCGACTCTCAGACCAGAGGACAGTCCCCCAGGCCCAGGAAACGTCCCCTTCACTGTCATTCCAGGGACAAAGACACAGGCAAGCCTCTCTGGAATCGTGGTAACATTTATTCTGAGAACAGAACAGGTCTCCACTCACCTGACCCCTGAGCTCGGCCCTGAGGGGTGAGTCAGGGTGGCACAGAGCAGGAGCCCCACCCATCTTCAAATGGGGACTTGAGGCCCGTGGAAGCTGCAGGGTGCACCAAGCAAGCAGAGCAGCTGCTCTCCCCACCCAACCTCCAGCCCCAGCCTGAAAGACCTCCATCTTCACATACCCAGGCCCCAGGACCTTCTGGGACCCAGATCATCACACAGCCAGGAGCCAGCCTGGCCCACCCAGAGGGGTGGGAAGCAAGGGCAGGACTGCTGAGCCAGTTTTGTTTGAGAAGGGGGCAGGGGACAGTGCCCAGCCCCCAGGCAGAAGCCCATGCAGATCACCCAGTTGGCCGTGGGTTCCCCCATAGCCCAGGTGCACGTGGCTGAACAAAGACCCACGTGTGGGCCCGAGGTTCCAGGCTGGCTTATCTGGCCCTCGGCTCTCCACCCAACTCTCGAGTCTTCCTTTCCAATAGACATTGAGAAGTGGTGATTACATGACCGTGTATAGTGCATACGCATACAGAGATATACAGAGAAAGGGTACTGTTTTGCCCTTATTCAGCACTTGTTAGGAAGAGTGCTGACAGTTGAGAATTATTGGCCCCACTTTGCAGAAGGGGAAATCGAGGCACAGGAGGTTTAAGCAACTTGCTCCTGGTCATACACAAAGTCCTCACCCTAGGCTCAGGTTCAGGAAAAGAAATCCTCTTGTTCTCCTTGTCCTTCAGTTCCTGGCCCCTCCCATGTCCCAGGACCAGGACACAGGGGCAGAGTGGGCTGGAGTAAGGAGGCAAAGTCAAGGATCCAGCAGATCCAGCCAGGACACTGCACCGAAGAGCCAGATCTGGAGCCAAAAAGTCAGGTTTCCCTGAAGGAATTCCCAGCAAGGCCACAGGAATTCCCCATCTTGAATCAACTGGACTTTTTCATTTACATCACCTGGTCTGGAGCCCAAGAAGGACACAGAAGAGACCCAAAACTGGCCACAGCCCTAACACTCTAAGAACACAGCTGACGCCAGTTGGCAAAGCATCCCAGGACAAACCCGTCTTCTTCATCCACCTCCAGACCTCCTCTGAGACGGTATGACCTCGCTCACGTCCCTCCCCAAGCAGATCAAAATAAAATCAGAGGATCACAGGAAGTGGAGTTTAAGAAGAAAAAAGGGTTCAGGCTTTCAGTTTTCCTTTAAAAACCCCTGGTTAAAATTGAGAGTTAAAACAGAAAAATATAAAACCTTGAGGACTAAAAGGAGCATTTTGGTCCGGGCAGCAAGAGGGTTATGGCTCCTCAGCCGCGTTTTTGGGGGGAATGTTGGTGGAGGTGCCTCTGGTCAGGTAGTGGATTTACCATCTCCTGCCAAGCGTAATGGGTGACCTGCAGGCTAGAGACCACCACCCCGGAGCCTCTGCTCCGAGGAAAAGCCCAGGTCTTGCAGCAGAGTGTGCCCTGGGAGCGAGTGCCTCCCATGGAGTCCCCACACCCCCCTCCACCTGCTGGCCCACTACACCAGACACACTCCTTTCCACATCAGGGCAGTGGGGGCAGGATGCCCTTCCTCGACACCACTGCCACCGCCTCTCCAGGGACCCCAAGCCAGAGGCTGGGAATGAAACGGAACCTAGGAGCAGGCGACCGCAGCCCCTCTGGGCATCTGCCTCTGAGAGGACCTGAGAGCAGAGGAGAGGCCCAGGACAGTGGCCTGGCTCCATCGGGGGTCTCACGGACATGTTTACTCATTTGGCAAATCTCCTCTGAATAAAAACGACAGGCAGGTGAGTGGGTAGGACTGCAGAACGGACAGATGTCACCTGCACATGTCTCTAATTCCAGCCTCAGCAGGAACCCAAGAGCCAAGCAGCCTTTCACAGTGGCTCGAAAACCAGATGAAGATGACAGAGACAGCAAGTCTGGGACACAGGGCAGGCCCTGGGGACACGTGGGACAAGGGTGGGCCTTGGGGATGTGGCAGTTCGTGTGTAAACAAGTGACATCTTGGCACTCTGTTGGCAGACAGCAGGGCCTTGGGAAAAGGTTTTCAGTGGACAGAGCCCCTTAGCCATGGTGGCAGTTGGGGTAGGGGGTGCTATTTTAAATCTCAGGCAAGAAGACTCCTCCATGAGAAGGGAATGCTTGGGGGTCCTTGGGACACTGAGGCCCAGAGCGGGGCAGAGACCTCCCAAGGTCACACAGCAGGTCAGTGCAAAGGTGGGAAAAGGACCCCTTGTCCTGCTCCCAGGCTAGTCCCTGGCCAGGGTGGGGACATGCAGAGGTGATGAGAGCTGCAGGTGCAGGTAGGTGGGTGGGCATCAGACAGCCGTGAGGGAGGCACTGCTGAGCACGCGCACAGCGACAGTGCCCGGCAGGTCACTGGGCTGCCGGCTGTTGCGGTCGCGGAGGTGGAGGGTGTGCAGGGCCTGGAGGTCGTCTGCGTTGGCTTTCAGGTGCACCTGGCCCAGGAACTCATCTTTCAGGACTCGGTGGTTCCAGATCTGGAAAGAGACAGAGGATGGTGCAGGGTCATCGCTGAGGAGAGGAGCATGGGTCTGTGGGGCTGCGGCAACAGTGGCAGAGCCTTGAGTCTCCTTCCTGGGGCGCAAGATGGGCCAAGGAAAAGGAGCCCTGCACCGCCTCTGCCTCACCAGGGACCTTGGGCAAGGCTGTGCCCCTTCCAGAGCCTCTGGCTTCCTCCCATCCGTCAAAGCTCCCTTCCATGTCTAAAGTCTGTCACTATTAGCTCTGCTGTTGACCTTGGGTGACCTTGGACAAATGATACACCCCCTGCTCTGGTTTCCCCATCTTTATTATGAGGGTTGGATCAGTGGCCCCTACGGGTCCTTTCAACCCCAACATCTATGGGTCTGCGATCACATCCAGTGGGACCCAGTGCAGTAGCTTCCCCAGGGTCCCCAGGCATTTGTGTACAGATGGTTTCTCACCCAGAGAGATGCTGGCCTGGGTCTTGGGGACAGGGCTTCCTGTCAGTGAGCTCAGAATCATGGCCACCTTGGCCTGAGAGGGTAAGGAAGCACACATCCAGAACCCTGGCTTTCTTTTTTATTTTTTAACTTTATCATTTACTTATTTTTGGTTGTGCTGGCTCTTCACTGATGCACAAGCTCTTCTCTAGCTGCAGCGAGCAGGGACTACTCTCTAGTTATGCTGTGCAGGCTTCTCTTGTTGTGGAACATAGGCTCTAGGGTGCTCGGGTTTCAGCAAGTCTCAGCCCCCAGGCTCTAGAGCACAGGCTCAGCAGCTGTGGCACACGGGCTTAGTTGCTCCACGGCATGTGGGATCTTCCTGGACCAGGGATTGACCCTGTCTCCTCCACGGGCAAGGGATTCTTTACCACTGGACCACCAGGAAGCCCCAGGACCCTGGCTTTCTGATCCTCTGCTCTCAGGCAACAGCCACCCCTTCCACCTGCCACCTGGGGAATTTAAGGAACAACTCCCAAGGCTTTGGGGCAAGGTGGGCAGAGATGACCACTGTCTGTGGCTGGGAGACTGACCCTGCTGTGTCCCACAATCACTCCAGCTTATCCACCCCATTCACCCAGCCCACGGAGGGGACTCCGGGGCTCCAGGAAGGACACACGGGAGACTTCTCAAGGCCACACCAGGTCAGGCACAGAGCGGGAACAAGAACCCAGCGTTCCTGGGTCCCTGTGGTCCCTGCCACACTGAGCTCAGCCATTCTGAGCGGGGAAACATGAGGCCAGGAGCCCAGGAGGGACGCCAGACAGGACAGCTTACCTGCACAGTGATGGGCTGGCTCGGCTTCTTGCGGTAGAAGACACCTTTCACATCATACTCGGGTGTCGAAGTGCCCTTCTGCACGGCCGAGCGGACTTTGTCCCCCTCACACTTGATGATCACGTAAGAGTTAGCCCCTGTAAAAGGGAGTGGGCAATGGGGTGAGGGTAGGGAATGGGGCAGGGCCCGGATGAGACAGAACTCTGGATTCAGAAGCCTGGGCTCATGTTTTCAGGAGAAGGGAGACCAGAGCCTGGCCAACTCCCTAACTTCCAGAGATAAGAAGGGGTACACTGTTAATCTCTGGCCTCCTTTACCAAGGCTGTTCCCCTTCCCAGAGCACCAGGTTTCATACCTTAACACCTCCACGACCTGTAGAAAGGCCACTTCCTCAAGGAAGCCTTCCCTGAACCCTCCCTCCCAGCTGCCTGATCCTGCACCTGACTGCCCCGCACACTGGAGACTGCCCGTGGGCAGATGGCAGAGCCTGCTCCACTCAGCGTGCCCAGCTTCATCCCAAGGATGGGCCCAAAGTGGATTTCAGGAGAGCTATCGAGGCTGTCTGTGGCTGGGGGACGGGGGCTGGGGGCTTTCTGCAGGCAAGCTCACCTGTCGGGGAGTCTTTGAGACCTGCAGCCCCCAAGACGTGTACCTGGGTCACCTGCTGGGGATAGCCGCACAGGGAGCTCCAGCAGGTGCGGGGAGGCTCGTCCAGGCGCAGCTCCCTGGTGCGGGGCAGAGGAGAAGAGGTGGGAGGTGATGGAGAGGGGCCAGGAAGGCGGAAAGTCAGGGGATTCGAGGGCAAGGCAGGGGCAGGAGCAGTGCTGCGTCCACGCAATGCTGGACTCGGGCAAACAAACCCCTGTCAGCTTCCTGCGGCTGCATCCTGACCCCAGGGTGCCCCCTCCTCCCTCAGGGAAAAGCAGTGTGCTATGCCTTACGGAGTGTCAAGCACTCTGCTGGGAGGAGCAGGTATTGTTTCTAATCCTCACAAAGCCCTGAGAGCTAGGTAACTATTAGGCCCATTTTACACACTAGGAAGCATCAGACTCACTGGGCTTCCCTGGTGAATCAGATGGTAAAGAATCTGGCTGCAAATATAGGAGATTGGGATTCGATCCCTAGACTGGGAAGATCTCCTGGAGAAAGGAATGGCTACACACTCCAGTATTCTTGCCTGGAAAAATCCCATGGACAGAGAAGCCTGGCAGGCTACAGTCCATAGCGTCTCAAAGAGTCGGACACAACTGAGTGACTAACACTTACTTACTTAGGCTCACTGGGGAAAAGGGCTTGCCCACACAGCACAGACTGGCCGGACCGAGGTCCACTGATTCCACAAGCTGCCTCCCCAGTCTGGGATGTGGGACTCTGGGCTGCCTACCAGGTGGGAGGGCAGGGCGGGGACGCACAGGGATGCACCGAGGCAGGCTTGGGGGTGGCTTCAGGGTCTACCTAGTAGGACTCTACCACTAGCCGCATGACCTCAGAAAACTACCCCCAACCTCAATCCGCAATTCTGATCTGTAAAATGGAAGCATCAGACCTCCCACCCAGCGTTCAGGAAGAGCAAACAGCATGAGTGAAAGCTTTTTTGTAAACTGTGAAGAGCTGTGCACACGTGAGCAGTTGTTCCTTCACGTGGATGAGAGAGGCTGGGACAGGGAGGAGAGAAGGGCAAAAGAGATGGGTGCTGATGTCAGCCCAGGGAGGCTGGAGGCCCAGGCTCCACGCCTTGGGACGACACTGAACATGTCTGGGCTGCATATGGTGGGTCAGCCTGGAGTGGCCCTGGGCCCGGCCAACCCTGGCCCCCGGCCGGCCCCCACGCACCGGCAGTTGGAGGGCACGTCAGTGAAGACTCGGAGCAGGAACTCGCCAGTGTGGCCTGGCTCGAAGGTGGTGGGGATGATGACGTAGCGGCCCTCGGGCTGCTCCGTGCGCAGGAAGACGCTGCGGGAGTTGATGTAGATGGAGCTGGCGGCCCTGTGCTGCAGGCTGTGCATGCGGTACTGGCGGTTCTCCTCCACCTGCCAGGGGCGGAAGCGCTGGGTCTCACAGAGCCCCCCTCTCATCCCACCCTGCATCTCTCAACTCTGCCCCCACTTGATGACCAGACTAGGCAAATCTACAGTCAGAAGTAGACCAGCCTCTGCCTAGGGCTGGGGGAGCGGTGGGGGGGCCAGGTGGATGACATTGGGTAACGTCGACTAAAGGGCATGAGGTTTCTTTTGGAGGTGATGAAAGTGTCTTAAAGTTGAATGTGGTGATGGCCATACAACTCTATGAGTGAATCACGTGGTCTGTGAATTATATCTCATGAAGCTGTTGGGGTGGGAGGCAGTGGCAATGGGAATCCCCCTGGTGACAATGTCCGTGGGGTTTCTGACATCATAACAGAACCAAGAAGCACTGTCTGTCCAGGTCACAGCATGTGTCCAGAAATGACATCACCGGCTAACAGGATATGCTAGACCATTTCATTCTTGGAAGATGCACCATGCAGTCACATCAGCAAAGGTCATGCCACGTCAAAGTCACAATATTAGCACACAGTGAGTGTCCCAACACACTGACATGAACAAACTGTCATAATACGACCCAGCATACCAAAGGCCAGGGCCTCAGCTCAGGCCATGGCCTTAGCAGGTACACGTGGTTTCACTGGGTTCTTGGTGTCTGGCAGGCCCACACTGTCCCTCTATGCAGAATGTCATCATAACACAGGGCATCACAACATGTGGAACGTCTCGGGGCCCCGGGCCAGGGAGTGGCCGGTGGGAACCCCACCTGGCTCTGCCCAGGAAGCCTCCTCCCAGTGCCCAGCAAGGCCTCCGACTCAGTGGGACCAGAGCCCTGAGGGAGGGAGCAGCGTGGGGCCTCCCAGAGCCCAGCCCCGAACGCCAGCAATCCTCCCCTTTTCTGTCCAGACAGCCTGTGGTTCTGGGGCAGGAAGAAGTCAGGCTGCAAGTTCCCATGGGGCCAATGCAAGGCAGGCTGGGCGTCTGTGGAGACTGAAACAGGACCCATGTCACAGCATGCCCAGGGCATCAGCCAACGTGTCCAGGGTGACACGGTGAGGTCGGAGACCAAAATGTTCCAGAATGTTCTCTCCCAGGCCCAGGCAGCTCAGACTCTCCTCACCCAGAGCAGAGCCGCAGCTGGCCTCACCTTGTAGATGTCAAAGCCAATGGCTAGATTTTCACCCTTGCCGTCCCGGCGGGTGGACTGTTTTGGCCGCTGCTGGATGGAAATCAGCACTTCATCTTCGGGCTTTTTGACATCAAAGATGTACTGTGGGTGGGGCAGAGAAAGAGGGACATGCAGTGAGACCATACCGAAGAAAATGGGCTAGCTGGCTCCGGAAGCTGTGTGTGCTTGGGCGAGTCACATCACCTCTCTGAGCCTCAGTCCCTCATCTGTGAGATGGGCTGACAATGCCCAACCCTGCACGTGGGGTGGGAGGACTTGGGGAGATGATGGATGCTCAGCTTTAAGACTTCACTGAGCAGTTGGTGCTCAATGAAGGCACACCAGGAGTGAGGACTAGGTGGGTTCCAGGGTCATGACCAAGGAGGCTGCAGAGGAGGAGTCCCTTTGGGGAGTCAGCCTGGCTGAGTTCCCCTGGAAGGAGCAGCACTGTGTGTGGAAACAAGGGATCTGAGCCTGAGCCCAGCCTCTAAATAAAATATCCCTATAGCTCTTGTCAGGACACTCATTAGTCCTCCAGGCCTGTTTCCTCGTCTTGACCAGGTGCAGGTGAGATCATGAGGCTGGGGGTGACAGGACCACGCAAACATGCCCATCCAACCCCACTGTACAAACAGATGTGCTGAGATCCACGGAGGAGCAGGGAGGTACCCAGGGTCACACAGGAGGCCATGGCAGGACTTTGGCGGGGGCCCCACAGCTGCTCGAGGGGCGGTGGGCAGGGGAACCCAGGGAGGCCCACCTGCGGGTTCTGGAAGAAGCTGTCCTTGTGGTTGATGCAGCCCCCGCTTCGGTTCTGCAGTGGGTCCTCGTGCCGCGTCCAGGCGCCACGCAGCCGGGCCTCCTCCCACGTCTTGTGGATGCTCAGGTAAGACGTGTTGATCAGACGGCACTTGATGATGTCCGTGAAGTAGCGGCACAAGTCCTCGAAGGTCATCCTGGGTGTGGCAAGGGGCTAAGTTGGCCAGTCCCCCTCCCCGCCAGCTACCCACTCGCCCCACACCCTCTGGACCATGGCCCACACAGCAAGCGCAGACATGGCTTCACAGGGACCCTTCACGTCTCTTGTGGCCTCAGTCTCCTGCTTTGTAAAATGGGCATCAGTCTAACAGCAGCTGCCTACTTCGCAGAGTTTGCACAGGAATTAAGCTACTCAATAAAAACATGTAGTACAACTTCTGGCAGAAAGGAGTTGGCAAAGGCTGGCTGTTACAATCATTACTAGTACGAATAACTGATATGTACAGCCCTCTACAGTTTCTAAAGCATATTTCCATCCATTATAGTCCACGGCTAGTGGTTTGAACCCCTTGCTAGGTGAGCTGCAGTGACCAGGATGCTGCCACCCCTCCAGGAGCCTGGGTGGGAGGAAGGGAAGGGCCCACCCTCCTTCAAGTGTGCACATACATGAGAATATGCACATACATGCATCAAGGGTGAAGATATTTAAGAAAGGCCTTACGAGAAATTCTTCCCATTCCTAATGAGGGTTTTCTACTGCTGTTTTAATTCAACTGGCCCCTGAGCCAGACTGGGCAAAGTGGATCTCGTCCACAGGAGCCCAGACCAGAGGGCCTAGGTGGGTCTCCTGCAGCGACTCCCCTGACACCTTCAGGAGGGGACCTCACTAGGGTGCCAAGATCATTGCCATGTACCTCTGGGTCTGCCTGGAGCCCTCATAGCATCTCCCACACACAGGGTACCCTGTACCCCTCAGTCTCCAAATAAAGTGTCCTGCTGAAGACAGACACTGAGCCTAGCATACAGCCAGGGCTAAATGTAGAATGAATGAATGCAACAGTGAATGAATGCACAAATCATGAATATGCTCTTTAAGCCAGGCTGCTATGATCTTCCCAGCCAACCTGCCTTGCCTCCCTGAACTCACTCTCCACAAACCCAAGCATGCTTTCTTGCCTCTGGGCTGAGTCTCCACAAGGCTCCTTTGCACCCTGAGTCTTAGCTCCTCTGTGAGGCCTCTCCTCTTCCTACCTGCTCTTGGCATCAGGCAGCCATGTGCCCTACGTCCTCTGGTCAATTGCCCACTAGTACCTGGTCTAGTAACCTGGTCTACTTGCTGAGGGCTCTGCCTGGGTACCAGAGCAGCACAGGGTCCCCTGAGGTGGGAGGTGGGAAACCATGGGGACAAAATGGTCCATTCTGCCCAGTTCACTTCACAGGGGCAGAAACAGGCCCAAAGAGATGCCGTGACTTGTCCAAGGTCACACGACAAGTTGACCATGAGGCATTGGCTAGAGCCCTGACTCCTGCCATCCTGCCCAGTGCTCCCTACCTGGCACACAGGAGGGTCCCCTCTCAGCCCTGGACACCTGCCCTGGGCAAGGGCACACTCACCAGAACTCGCCGTCATCCTGCACGGTCACACCCAACTTCTCCCGCTCACTCTTGCTCACCTTCTGCCACTCCTCTGAGCTGGGATGTGAGCACAGGGAGGCAAGAGGGGAGAGGATCAGAGGAGGAACCCCAGCAGAGCCACCCTGGCAAGGGACAGGAGGCATGAGGGATGGCTCAGCAACAGGCCTCCATCAGTGTGGGGATGGTCAGGGGCACAGGGCCATGCCCAGCCCCTCTCCAAGAAGCCTTCTCTGCCCACTCTTGCAGGTAACGGTGGGCTGCCAGGACCTGGGGGGTCTGGGAGCCAAGCTTCAGGCTCGGGGAGAAGGGGGAGCTGACTCTCAATGAAGGGAGCTCCTTCAGTGGGGGTCTGGGCTCCACTCCTCTCCTGGCCTCACCAGGGCCATGAGCCAAGCACAGGGCAGTCGCTCCCATTCCCACTCCTGGTGGCCTCCCTTCCTGCTTTCCTCACTCTTGCACCGGAGGGGTCTCTACATCCCCTAAGGAATCAGCTCCTCCCTACCTCCAGACCTCCACCCACACTGAATCCACCCCACAACCTCCTCCAAAGACAGTCTTCTCCTAATGCCATCCTCCCCGCAAATCCTTCAAGGCCCCAGCCCTGGCGCCACCTCCTCCAGGAAGCCCGCCATGGTCTTGCCCAAGCCCCCGGCGCTCAGCCCTCCCACCTGGTGCCTGCCCTGTGCTTCCCCTTTCACCGCCCCACCCACTCCCTCTCCCCGGGCCTCACGTGTCGCTCCAGGGCCCGTTCCACTCCCGCTCGCCCCAGGGGTTGCGCAGGCGGATCATGTCCAGCTTCTCCGACTTGAAGAAGGCCAGAAGGCCATGGCCCAGGCGCACCTTGCGCACATCCGTGATGGCGTACGCGTGGCCCTTCACCAGGCCACACGCCAGCCGGGCCTCCATGTCTGCCGCTGTCACTGCCTGTGGGACACAGATGCTCAGAGGCGGGGCCTGTCGGGCTCCAGCGGGAGCAGGGGGCACACCGCCCCCTATAGGACGGGGCGGGAATGGCAGCCCCGACGACCTCCTTCCTCTGCGGTTAGGGACTGACCTGGCATTCACAGCCCTTTACAAAGCCTGGGACCTGCAGTGGGGTCAGCCCACAGCTGTGCTGGAGTCCACTAACACTGATGAAATTCTGCAACCTGGCTGCTAAAACAGTAGCTCGACATCAACCATGGTGGGAGTATTTACACCACAGAAGTCAGACAATCAGGGCTTTTTAATTTTCCAGATAATCGTTTTATCAAAACACCACTTGGTCAGCCAAACATGGGTTCAAATTCTGCTTGAATCCCCGCTTTCCCACCCAAAACATGAGCAGTCAGTGAAATAAGACGATCCTCTTGTAGCTCCTGGGCCTGTGCCAGCAGGCAGAAGGGGCTCCCTTCCCTCTTCCAGCCGCCTCATGGCTTGATTTTTCAAAGCTTGGCTGATGACTCTCGAATATACAGACACCCATCTCTCCAACAGGAGAGGGCCAGAATGGGGGTGCTGGTTGAACAGTGTGGGCAAGGCCTTAGGGCAGGGGGCCTAAGGCTTGTGCTGTCCAGCCCTGGGGAAAGGCTGCACCCTCTAACTGCTCCCCTCCTCCCAGGAGGCCGAGGGTCTGATTTATGAGCCAGCCTGGGTAGGGGATCTGCCTGGGAAGCCACAGTCACCCCCCACCCCAGTCAGGTCAATGAAGGGTTGTGGGGGTAGCCTCTGGGGCTTGTTGTCTCTGTGCACTCACCTTGATGGAGGCGCTGATGAGGCCTCCCCGGCTGTGCACTTTCAGCACACGCTCAAAGAGCTGGTTCCTCTTGGCCTCGTCGTTGGCAAAGTCACCCTCGGTCAAGTCGATGGGCTCAGAAACCCCACCTGTGAAGTCCACCAACGCGTCCGCCGTGTTGCCTCCATCCAGGGCCTGGTAACAGCCCGCCAGCCTGGAAGCAACGTGGAAAGAACCCCTAGCTCAGATTCCCCAGCCTTATAGGGGAGATTTCTGAGACTCAGAGAGGTCAAGAGAACCACTCAGGTCACACAGCAGGTCACACAACAGAGCCAATACCAAAACTCAGGTCTCCGGCTCCGAGGCCAACATCCATCCCATGAACCACACCATTTTGTCACTCAAATTCCCCTTTGCCTTCACAGCCTCATCTTCAAAACCTAGCTGTCTAGAAATCCAGCAATTCTTTTCCAAATTGTTAAAAGTTCATATGTCTTTTGACATATCATTTCTGGATGACTAACATTATTAACAATGTACAACTGGAAATCATCTAAATGTCTAACAACAGGGAATTGGTTTTAAAAGCTAATGCTGCATCTCAACTCTGGAACATTAAGCAGCCATTGAGCAAAATGCTAAAGGAATTCTTACTGTGGGGAAAATGCTAGTGCTTTCTTGTAACATTTGAAAAAGCAATACAGTCGGATTCCAATTACAATAATTCATTTCAAAAAGATTAAGTATCTACTCCAGGTGGCAAAGTGGAAAGAATCTGTCTGCAAATGCAGGAGACATATGAGATGCAAGTTCTATCCCTGGAGTCAAGAAGATTTCCTGGAGTAGGAAATGGCAACCCACTCCGGTATCTTTGCCTGGAGAATGGACAGAGGAGCCTGGCAAGCTATTGTCCATGGGGTTGCAAAGAGTTGGGCACGACTGAGCAACTGAGCACAATATCACAGGGGCAACATGTCAGATGCTAGAGACACAGCTGTGGCTCCTTTAGGGTCAAGGTCTTCAAGGCAGAATACTAAATGTGAATGTGAGTAGCAAAATGGGATATATGGCAAAATGTCCTTTCATAAGCCCACAGAACACCAGCACAGGCTTTGCAAAGTAACCAACAAACAAAAGAGGCATCAAAGATGTTAGAAGAGCTGCCAGTGGTGGAGGAGGGTGTGGGGAGAGCAAAGGGAGGAAATGGAGACACACAGAGGGGGCAGGCCTTGAGGGGACACTGTCATGCTGTCCCAAGCAGAGGAGCTGCCGCACTTATTAATCCAGATGGCCCAGAACCGGGAAGGGGAGAGCAGTGGCCTAGGAGACCATGTAGGAATATGGGAGAGTTTTATCCTCTGCATGGCTTTCTGTATTTTCTGGATTTGCTGTAACAGATACGTATTCATTTTATAATTTAAAAAGTAAACAAACTTTAAAAAGAAAACAAGCAAGCATAAATTGTACAGCCCTCTGTGGAAAACAAGTTGGTGGTTACTCAAAAGTGTAAACACAGGGACCTTCCTGGTGGTCCAGTGGGTAAGACTCCATGCTCCCAATGCGGGTGGCATGGGTTCAACCCCTGATCAGGGAACTAAGATCCTGCATGCTGCATGGCACAACCAAAATTAATGAACAAATAAATAAAATACTCTACAAAAATTTTTTTTTATATATAAACACAGAACTACAATATGACTGGATTGGCCGAAAAGATCATTCAGGTTTTTCCATAACATCTTACGGAAAAACCCAAAGGAGCTTTTTGGCCAACCCAATATATGTTACACAGACCTGAAAGCAGACACTCGAACAGATATTTGCACACCAGTGTTCACAGCAACACTATTCATAAGACTAAGCATGTGGAGACAACCCAAGTGTCTATCAACAGATAAACAGATAAACAAAACGCAGCACACACATACGACAGAATACTGCTCAGCCATAAAGAGAAGCAGAGTTTAGCTATATGCTAAACATATATGCTAAACAGATGGACCCAGAAAAGATTATGCTAACTGAGATAAGGCAGACACAGGAGGACAAGTATTCCACTTACCTGAGCTGCCTGGAATAGGAAAATTCATTGAGAAAAAAAGCAGAATGTTCCCAAGGTTGGGAGAAGGGATAAAAAGGGAGTTATTGTTTAGTGGGTAACAGAGTTTATGTGGAGGATGATGAAACACCATCACTGTCTATACTGGCTACAGACAGTGATGATGGGTACAAAGCATTGTGACTAACTGATGCCACTGAACTGTACATTTATACATGGTCAAAATGATAAATATTCTATTCTGGACAATTTTTTAAAATAATAAAATCTTTTTAAAAAATAATAAAAATTTTATTAAAAAAAAAAAAAAGAGCAAGCCTACCGAGTCACTGAGTGGGTCTCCCAGAATGGGAGGAGAGGAGCCTGCACCTAGGAACCTGGTGACCGAGTGACCACCAGGGGGCGGGTTTGCTTTCTTAAGATTAAAAATGGAAGCTTCCTTAATGGGTTTGTTTTTGATGATGGATTTTTTGTTTTTTCCCTTTACATTTACACACACACACACACACACACACACACTGTCCCAGGAGAGGGACAAATGCGTCTGGAAAGAGGAACCAGGGAGAGGCTCCTACAGCGCCAGCAACTGGTCTCTGACCCTGCTGCCCATCCTGCCCCAGGCTGTACCTGTCCTGCAGGGCCTGGGCAGGTCACTCGGCCCCAAAGCCTTCCACAGCTCAGCAAACCTTTGCTCAAGCCTGTGCTGGCAACACAGGGCCTGGCACAGAGCAGAAGGAGGAGTCAGCAAAGCTAGAATGGCTGGACAGTCTGGTAGACAGACCAATGGGTGGAGAGGGAGGCCCAGGGAGCAGGAAAGGCAGGGGTTTGGCCCACCCTCCTCGACCAGCCTGGCTTGGAGACAGCACAGCCCCAACAAGGCCTCCAAGGAGGGCTTGGCAACTTGGGTCTTTGGAAAAGAACCGTTGACCGAAATGGAGCTGCTGGCTCTGCCCCCCGCTACCTGCAGGACACCTGCCTGGGCCTCTGTCTTCCCAAGTAGAAGCAAGTAACTATATGAGGACCTAACACGAGGTACCCAGGGGCCCTTCAGTCCGGCCTCCACCGCACCTGGCGAAGGTTCAGCTGGCTGTGCTCTGGGTACTGGGCTCTGAACTTGCTATGTCTGCACCTGCCCCTCACCTCTGTGTGTGTGTGGCTGCAGCGAGATGAAGACCTCCAAAGCCCAAGAACAGCACCACCCCAGCCTAGCCACCCACCCACCCCCACTGGCACCTACTTGGCGTAGGCCTTCTCCACCAGGGCACACCAGAACTCATTGCGGGAGCTAGAGTGGCAGTAGATGAGCTGGTTGTTGACTGTGGGCAGCCGGTCGTCGATGACCACATCCACCCACTCCCCGAAGCGCCAGAAGTGGAAGTGGAAGATGCCCGCGTAGGCATTGGGCTTCTCGGGGTCCCACTCCTGCTCCTTCCAGTCTGGGATGACCTGGATCGGGAGAGAGGCAGGATGGGGACACAATGAGGGTCACAGCCAGCTTCCTGAGGAAGTGGGAATCAAATGGAAAGGAATACTGGGTTCACTCCCCATGGCGGCCATGAACCAATGAGAGTCCTTCTTATCTCCGGGCCTCTATGTCCCCACCCTTGCAGGGGCTGGAGGCTCCCTGAGGCCCTGTCATACTAGGATTCTATGAGCTTCCCCCTCCCTCCCATCTGCATCCTCCCCTCAGAAATATAGCAACATTCATCTCAGTCCTGCCTGGTCAGTGGTACCACCAGAAACTCCCTCCTTGCGTCCTGCCTGAACCAAAAGCCAGCAGTCACACTGGCGTCCCCTCTTTCCCTTTCTTCATCCAATCTGAGCACCCACATTCTTTGAAAATCCGTCTCCTCCTCTCGATCCCTTGGCACCACCCTGGCCCAGTCCTCCATATCCTCACCCCAGGACAGGGGAACAGCATCAGTAGCCACACCCACTCCTACACTGCACAGCAGCAGAGAGAGCTGTCTGATCAGGTCACTTCCCTGGAAAATAAGGTCCAAACCTTTAATGTGCTCTGTCGCTACCCCCCACCTCCCCAGGCTCATTTCTCGGCCCCCATCCACCCCAGTCCCCACCCGCTGTGCCCTGCTCCAGGCTTTGCTTAGAAACTCTGCACCTGCTCTTCCTCCAGCTGACTCTCGCTGGTCCTTTAGGGCCTACCCTCCTCCTCCAGGAAGCCCTCCTTGACTCTTCAGACTAGGCCAGCACACCTGTCCATCCATCTCATGGCCCCTGGCACTTCTCCTCTGAGACACTTTCCCCAGTTATAATTACACAAGTGTGTGATGTGTTCGGCGCTGATACTGTCACTGGAATGTCACCTTAGTCTGGCAGAGACACGTCAGTCTTGGTCACTGCTATCCACCCAGCACCTGGCCCAGAGAGGGTCCTTAATAAATGTGGTGAAGGGAAAGTCGCTCAGTCGTGTCGACTCTTTGCGACCCCATGGACTATACAGTCCATGGGATTCTCCAGGCCAGAATACTGGAGTGGGTAGCCTTTCCCTTCTCCAGGGGATCTTCCCAACCCAGGGATCCAACCCAGGTCTCCCACATTGCAGGTGGATTCTTTAGCAGCTAAGCCACAAGGAAGCCCAATAAACATGGTAACTGAATGTGTAAGTCCAAAGGCATTCACTGGGACTCTTAATAAGGTTGACTATGTAGCATCTTGCTGCTGCTGCTGCTAAGTCGCTACAGTCGTGTCCGACTCTGTGCGACCCCATGGACTGCAGCGTACCAGGCTTCTCCGTCCATGGGATTCTCCAGGCAAAAACACTGGAGTGGGTTGCCATTTCCTTCTCCAATGCATGAAAGCGGAAAGTGAAAGTGAAGTCGCTCAGTCATGTCCTACTCTTAGCGACCCCATGAGACTGCATCCCATGGAGGACCCCATGGCTCCTCCATCAGTGGGATTTTCCAGGCAACAGTACTGGAGTGGGGTGCCATTGCCTTCTCCCATGTAGCATCTTAGAACTCCATAAATAATCCATGGAGTTTACCAAGTCTCTGACCACCATGGAGTACCTCAGTTTAATTCACACAACCACCCCATGAACAGATTACTATTATAACCATCCTTACTTTATAGACGAGAAAATTAAGGCTCAGAGAAGGCAAGCAACGTGTCCGGGGTCACATAACTAGAAAATATACACATTCTTTGGAGGCAGGCAGACCTGGGTTTGAAGCCAGGATTCAACTCAGGTCTGTCTGTTTCCAAATACTGAGTTCTGTATCAGTATGCACCACTCTGCACCCAGAGGCATGCTGGCACCAAGGACCCAGGTGATTCAGACATGGTCCCTGCCCTTGGCAGGCTCCCAGTCTGGAAGGAAAGGCAGGCATGCAGGCAAGTGCTGAGGCTGACACGGAGTACATGGTGGGCCACGGAGAAAAGACGGAGGTGGGCCCGACCCTGGAGGGCTAGCAGCAGCTTCTGAGCAGCTGTCCTGAGAGCTGACCCTCCTGAGCAGATGCAGATAAACAGAGGCAACCTGGGGCAGCAGGAAGTGGAAGGCAGGGAAAACCCTCACCCTGCTGAGTCAAGGGCATCTGCTGGCCCTTCTGGACACAGGACCCAGAAGAGCCAAACCCCATCAAGACAATAAGAAGTTCCTTCTAGAAGAAAATCACTCCCAGGTATGGGAGCGGGCACGCAGGCATCTGGGCTGAGAAGCCCGAGATGTATCAGGAGGCTGTAAACCCCAAGACACAGACCAGCCTGAACACAGAGATGGAGGCCAAAATCTATTCCCAACACCCACCCTCATTAAGGATGCTTTTGTTTACACGCCTCTTACCATCAACAGGGATGTTGGCAAAGAGAAACACTCCCTAGTGGGACACTAGAGACCAAGAAAATGAAAATGCTAAGCACAGTGAGAGGTGCCCCAGCCACCAATGGAGCCCTGCTAAGGGCCACAGTGCCCAGAACACTCGGGCTGTCTTCTGAGGGGGTGGGGCAGGAAGTTGCAGGCAGAGGCCACCCACAGGCACAGGCAGGATTCACACTCAGGGGCTTCGGAGCTTGACACAGCGTCTAGAACCCAGCAGGGACTCGAGATGAGCTGGTCCCTTTGCAGTCACTTCTGCGTCCCTTCTCAATGAAAACTCCCAGGCTGGCCTCTGTCCTGATCCCTGACACGCTTCCCAACACTTGATTTCAGGACAGAAAAGTGTATCATACATAGGGTCCATGCAGGAGCCATAAGCTGGGAACACTGGCCTAGCCACTGCACCCTCCTCCACTCCTCCCCACTCTGAAAGCTCTGGACTGCATGGGATGGGGTTGGAGGAGGTAGGAAGAGGAGCCCTCACAGGAGCTGAGAGGTACCACTGGGGCCACAAGAGGATCATTAGGCAAACCCAGGGCTTGACTCTGAACTCTCTGTGACTCAAGAGGCAGCTAATGAGGCTCCAGGGCCTGTGATGCAGAGTCAGGGATCCCGGTGGGCTTCAATTTCCTTTCCACATCACAGCCCTTGACCCCCAGGCCAGCCTTCTCACCCCTCAGCCCCTCCCTCTGCCAGCCAGGGTACCAAGTGAGAGGAAGGTGAGCTGCCACGGGCATACAAACCAAACACCCTCTAGACCAGGGGTCCCTAGCTCCCTGACCATGGACCAGTGCCATGGCCTATTATGAACCGGGCCACACATCAGGAGTGGCAGGCCAGCGAGAGACGTGTCCGTCTGTATTGACAAGCCACTCATGAAGGCCTCCCTGATGGCTCAGAGGTAAAGAATCCACCCGCAGTGCAGGAGATGCGGGTTCGATCCCTGAGTGGAGAAGATCCCTGGAGGATGAAATGGCAACCTACTCCAGTATTCTTGCTTGGAAGAAAATTTCCATGGACAGAGCAGGCTGGTGGGCTGCAGTCCATGGGGTCGCAAAGTCAGACACGACTCAGTGATTAAGCACGGGAGCATCCACCGCTTACATTACCACTTGAGCTCCGTCTCCTGTCAGATCAGGGGCAGCATTAGATTCTCACAGGAGCGAGAACCCTGCTATAATGAACCTGAATCGCCCTGTAACCATCTCCCCTCCACCCCATCCATGGAACAATTGTCTTCCATGAAACAGATCCCTGGTGCCAAAAAGATTGGGGACCGCTGCTCTAGATCACATCTGGTCATGCAAAAAATCAAGGAGATAATCAAAATACTCAGGACCAATCTAAAGAAGCTCCTACTAGCCAGAGACGGGCCAAGCTGAGCAGCCATAAGGACAATGACTGTGATGAGTGAAAACACATCCAATATGTTCAAATTCATGAGATCGTGATGATACCAACACAAACAAATAATTAGTCACTAGTGGAGGGTGGCAAGGAATTAATTGATTTTTTTGAAACTGGAAAGTGAAGGGAGAAAAAAAATCCTGACTTTTCTATACAAACAGTGTTATAAAGTAACCACTATATGCAACAGTGTTATAAAGTAACCACTATAAGCAACAGTGTTATAAAGATGAAGGGAGGCCTTTATCTGGTAATGAATCCCAGCTGAGAAAAGAGGAAGAAATTAAGAATATCACCCTCCTACTCTCTTGGAACCACTGGCAAATGACGGATTTAGGCAATCATGGCTTCTAACCTCCACTTAGGAATGTGGATGGTTTCCATGTCACAGAAGAGAAAGACAACCAGAGATGATGTCCCTCCTGAGAGAACTTCACTCATGAAGCAGTTGTGCCAAAAACATTGTGCCTGAACCTTATCATGCCCCCAGAGGTAAGTCCCACCTCACAGGAAATGCAGAGCACAAACATCAGTCAACACCCTGAAAACAGAGCCTGCAAAATCTAGATGGTTGGAAACCCCACAGGATAAGCGAGATTTCTTCAGCAAATAAATTGCAAGGGAAAAAACATGAAAAGATGAAGGAGAACCACCAGACTGAAGTAATGGACCTTTGTTTGGATTTGATTCAAACTGTAAAACATCCATGCAACCATTTATGACACAAATTGGAAATCAGAATATTTGCAGGATATTTGATGGTGGTAAGGAATTACTGTAAAATTATTTCAGCTATGTTACAGTATTATGATTATGGGGTTTTGCTTTGTTTCGAACAAGTCCTTATCTTTTAGAGATGCATCCAGAAATATTTACAGAGGAAATGATATGCTGCCTCAGAAAGAGAGGGTTGTGGTGGCTCAGACGGTAAAGAATCCGCCTGCAATGCGGGAGACCAGGGTTCAATCTCTGGGTCGGGAAGATTTCATGGAGCAGGGAATGGCAACTCACTCCAGTATTCTTGCCTGGAGAATTCCATGGACAGAGGAGCCTGATGGACTACAGTCCATGGGGTCACAAAGAGTCAGACACAACTGAGCTACTAACACTCTAGGGGAGAGAGGGCTGCAGAGGAAACAAAGATCAACCATGAGTTAGCAATTGCTGAGATGGAGCGATGGACACAAGGGCTCACTAGGCTGTCTCCCCGCTCTAGAGTGTCTACAGCTGAAAAGCTCCATCGCCATGGACACCAGCTCCCTGGCCCAGCATTCAAAGCCCTGCAGGCAGCTCTCAGCTTCACCCCTGAACACTGCCTCCCTCAGGCCCCACAGGAATCTACACCCTGTAGATTCAGGACACCTCAGCTTGGAACAGGTGGCTCCCTCTACTGGCCACACCCCAGACCCTGTCCCTCAGGGGCCAGCTGAGCAGCAGCTGGCAGGGGCCTCCCCCCACCTTCCCCTGGGCACCCGCAGGCAGCCCCTCCTCCAAGCTCCTTCCCACATGGCTAGGCCTAACTCCATAGCTGGCTGTCTTCCCAGGAGGAAAATCTGCAAGTGCTGGCCACAGAGAGGCCTTGGCCAGCTGGGGAGTTTGTACTCACTAGTGGTATGAAGGAAAAATGAAAATGGAGTTGGTTTTCCTAAGAACGCGCTCTAAAATGGGGCTGGGAGGCCACTGAGCAAGTGTGACTTCTGCATGCATCTGCCCACATGGAATCTGAACTTTGACCACTTCTTGTTTTAACGCAGCCATCCAGAACGTCTGCCCAGTGTTCCAGAAACTCAAGATATTTATTGGATCTTTTACCCTAAAACAACTCGTGACAGTCTAGCCCTTGAGAACAAATAGTTCCTTTAACAATCTTACGGCTTTTGCCTTTACAAGCCCCTGCCTTTCTCTTCCCTGGAACACTCTTTCAGTTCTGTCTAACTCTGTATCTCCCAAGGAGTCCTCATCTACCTACCCTCCTTCCAAGACTGTGAGCACTAAGATGCATCAACTGTGGAGGGCTGTGCACACATGAGGGGTCATCCCTGCTGATATGTGGGGTACATGATGTGTGCAACCTTGGGGTGACCTGGTCAACCTCCCTCCCAAGAGGAGAAAGGAAAACCTTGGCAACAGCCCACTGGGCGGATGGGAAAAACAAGGCCTGACAGGGCTGAGCTACCTCCTTGGGCTGATGAGGCAGTGAGGCAAGAGCTCAGTGGGATTGCAAACAACCTCACACATAGGTGGCCCTAGTGGTAAATAATCCTCCTGCCAATCCAAGAGACATAAGAGACATGGGTTCGACCCCTGGGTCGGAAAGATCCCCTGGAAGAGGGCACGGCAACCCACTCCAGGATTTTTGTCTGGAGAATCCCATGGATGGAGAAGCCTAACAGGGCTACAATCCATAGGATCGCAGAGAGTCAGAAACTACTGAAGCAACTCAGCATGCACACCCATTCAGCCACCCACTGCAGAATCACCCAGAAACTTCAAAGCTTCACTAATGGGTGTGCCCCAGTGCCCCTTGGTGCCCTGGCACCTGGACTCCTCCCCCTTTCCTTACTGGGGCTTTTCCTGAGGGACTCCCACCCAGACCCAAGTGGCAGGGTTCAAATCCTGCTGGACTCTGGGCCAGTGAGTGAATGCCCATGTGTGTGTACACAGAAGCACGCATGTATATGTGAAAGTCAGTGTGTGCATTGGTGTGTTTCTGTGCAAGTGTGTGTGCATGCGTGTGCGTGTCTGCTTGTGTGGCAGAGAGGGAACATCTCACAGATTTCTGCCTGAGACCCCAGCCACGGTAGAGCTGCGGGTCGCGGGACTGCAGTGGGGTTTCCTGCATTCATTACCCAACTTGTGTGAGGTGAGCCACAGGTTTCTTCGACTCTTCGAAACCAAAGAGTCCCTGGTTCTTCTGAGCATCTGAAGTTTCTCAGTTCTCAGCTTCTGATTTCAAGAGTCTCAAACTCCTGAGTTTCAGACGCCATGACAAGAAGAGACCAGGAAGATGGGTAACCCCCATCCCTACCCCATGGGTCAGCACCCAGACAGCAGGGCACTGACACACCAGCAGGGGGCGCTGGGGATCCCTGTTCACAAGAGTGGCCCAGCCAGATACTCAGAGACAGCCCGGGGCAGCCCCCTCCCGCAGGGCTCCCAGGCTAGACTGTGAGGGCTGGAGGTCCCCTCCACTGGGCCCTTCTGAGCCCCGTGACGTGAAGAGACTCCACTCCACCAAGACCACTCTCTCCAACCAGAGCAGGCCGGGACCCTGCCCGTGCCACCACCTCACTGTGCTGCCGCCAGAAGCACTGGCTGCTGCGCTGCCTCAGGCAATGCACGTCACCTCTCTGCAGCGTGCGCTCTTCCTCAGTAAATACGTTCCTCTCACTCTCTCAGAATCACTGTGAAAAGTGAGACCCCTTGTCTACAGTGACTGAGAAAGTATTTACAATGAGCAGACCCAGAGAGGAAGCCCATGTGCCACTGAGGAAGCTCAGCACTTTGCTAACTCATTTCTTCTTCACGACGACCCTACACGGAAGGTGCCATTATAAGCTCCCACGGAACAGCAGATGAGAAAACAGACTCAAAAAGGTCTCCTGGGGTCGCAGAGGTGGTGGCTGGTGGCAGGGCCAGGCAGAGCCCCTCACACCACCTTACCCTGGCTCAGCGGGAGGCACGAGCTCAGGAAAGGCCAGGTCTGCTGCTGGGGCTTTCTCACAGGTTCCATGGAAAGCGCGTCCTCACTTCACATTCCCTGCCCTCCTCCCAGCCCAGTCTCGGGAGCAAAACCAGGCCTTTACTGCTGCTCTTGGAGAGCGGGAGGGTTGGTTTCTTCTCTCGGTCCCCGCCCCCCCACACACATCCCTCCCAGAAGCATCTTCAGGAGTGGACGGAGGCTGTGGCTGGACGTTGGGCTTGGGGAAGAGAATCAGGGCAGCAGCGGCTGCTCTGGGCAGGGCTCTGGGGTGGAGGAAGACAGGGCTGCGACATCTGACTGGGGGTTGTTCTGAAGCAAAACCTGAAGAGTGGCCTCTGAAGTGAGGCCTGACCTTGTCTCTGGGGAGAAACCAGCCTCGCCCGGGGCCTGAGCCCTCCGGTGAGATGGGGCATCGCCCCTGCCCATTCCAGGGGGCCAGTATCATGGAGTCAAAGGTCCACAGATCCAGAGCTTGGTTCGCATATACACCCTCCCCGCTCCTGCACGTCCGCTGTGACTCTGGGCAGGCAGCTTCTTCCCCGGGCTTCTGGTGTCATTGTCCAAACACTTAGAGTGAGGCTCGGGCTCAGTTGGGGCACTAAGGCGACACAGTGACATGGGCCTTATCCGGTCAGCAGGGCAGGAATACAAGAGCTTCACGGAAGCAGGCTGTTCCCTTTAGAAAGTCTGAGGCTGGGGGAGAGGCAAGGCCTGAGGACAGGCAGCAAATTAGTGACCGAGGCCAGATGAAACCTGGGCACAGGCCTGACCCTACCTACCCCTAAGCCACTCTCCTGTCCCGTCTGCCCCCTGCCCAGCCACCCTTCAAGGGAGGGAGACTCAAGACGGAGCCTGACTTGGTGAGTTCCCCCCATCCCCTCTCAGTGCCCGCTGCCTCCCTGAGGCCTCACATGGAGGCTGGTCTGGGAACCACTGGAGAAAAAACTGTCAGGGGTGCTGGTTCCTAGCTGGGTGTCAGGGCACCTGGTTTCAAACTCCATCCTGACATGTGATCTTGGACCAGTCACCTGCCTGCTCGGGGACTCATCCCTGAAAGCGGCGGCGGGAGGAGAGGGCAGGAGTGTGGAGAGGGCCCAGGGAGGGGGTGGCTCCTGACAAGAGAACGCACACCACGAGGCGGGGCACACAGGCTTTATTGGGGAAGCGTAGTGGCCACGGCAGAGGCACTCATGCCTGAATGGTGCAGATGTGGTAGGGGGTGGGGGTACAAGCAGGGTGCACCAAGAGGGTCCCCAGAGCTGCAGGGAGAGGTCAAGCAAAGACAGAACGGCTGGGCCATCTGCCGGGGTCTGGCCTCCAGGCTCTCTAGGAGTCAGCAGAAAGTAAGCAGGAATCTTAGCATGTCCCGGAACAGACCCCTGAGCTTTGAGTTAGGATGGACCGTTGCTCACATCACAGTCAAACCTCTCAATGAAGAATCCTACTCCAGCTGCTTCCATTTGCCTGCCTCTGAAGAGGGGGGCCTGCCCTCCCAGCAGCGCCGATCACTGGGGTTGGCTCTCACCCTCCATCTCTCGCTGCCTGTTCCCAGGGCTCTCCAACCCCTCGACAGCTCTGCTTCTCGAGCAAACTGTCACAGGCACATCCCTAACAACAACAAAAAAAAGGCGGGGTGGGCCGGCCTGGAGGGCCGGGAAGCGTCTGAAGCGCCCTCGGCTGATGCCAGAACTCTGGGCCTGTGTAGTGTGAAGGGGAGTGAGGCTTGCGGGCTGGAACTGAATCTGCTGGCAACTGTGCCTCAGTTTCCCTCTCTGGTGAGTGGGTTGCCCCCAGCAACCTCTGAGGCCAGTGTTTCACCATCACACCACACTGCCACCCCCAGCCCATTTCTGACCATCAGCTGTCACAACTGCTCTCCCAGGCCATGTCCATCCCCACCCTTTGACTCCACCAAAGACGCCGCACCGAGACGACACACTCACCATCTCCCAACAGTCACCCAGGAAGAGCCTGACGTCCCAGCAGGCCCCAGAGATGCTACTGCCTCCAGCTCTAGGACTCTGGACCCCCTCTCTCCAGCTTCCCACTCTCCCCCAGGCAGAGGGATATCTGCTTACTATACTGCTCCCCACTTCACTGCATGAACCTCCGTCTCCCAGCTCAGAAGCACCCCGTCCCCAGTGTCACCCTGATCAAGCTCCTGCTAAAGGCCACCAGGCAACCAGCTGGGTGATTATATGATAGGTCATCTAAAGTCAGACTTGTTCACAGGGCAGGTACAGAATACATCCAAATGAACATAGCATGATCCCTCTTGATGTACATGTGTACGTATGGACAGACAGACTTCCCCCTTCACTCCTCCCCTCCTGAAGTCATTCTCAGAAGAACGAGAGTTGGCCTGCACAGCCTCCAGCATGCCAGTCACTCCCCATGCCCAAATCAGCCCCCACAGCACCCTGGCCGGATGTGTTAAGAGTAAGGTGTTGTGGGACCACACAAGGTACCCAGAGAAGCGCCTTCCTGGGTTCTCGGGCTGGGTGTTCACCTCCGGACACGGGCTCCAGGGAAAGGCTTTGTGGCCATGAGGGCAGCAAATGCCTGTTTGCCAGACTCTCCAAGGAGGCTGCTCTGTCGTCTCTGCCTCCCTGTCTCTGGAGGAAGCCGGATGCCTGGTTCTTTAGATATGTCTCTCTCTGCCTGTTGCTGTCTGTATCCTGGTCTCTCTCTCAGTCTCTCCCAGCGACGGAGCAGAGAGAAGGCAATTTCCCATGGCCTCTCATCTTCCCACACTGGCCCCGACCAGGCCACCATGGTCTAGGGCAGAAGCAGCAGCAGCCAGTTCAGCTTCTAGACTACGAAGAGTTTGCATCTTCCTCCCCTGAGTGGGGAGCGTCAGCACCAGGGAAAGGAGAGGAGGAAGGACACAGGCTGAGCTCCGGCCAAGCCAAGTACAGGCCAGCAGCCAGAAGATAATGTCCCCAAACACACACCTGGGGTGGGGAGCGGGGCAGGGGACAGGCAAGTGGGCAAGGGGAGGGGGTGGCAACCAGCAGCTGCCATCAGAGCTGGTTAAAGACCACGGAAGCCTTGAGGTTGGCGGGCTCGAGGCCCTCGCTGAAGGTGATGAGGAAGTACATGACCTTGCGGATCTTGGCCAGGTCGGACAGGCGCTCCCCGAACTCCAGGGCGTCGGCCTCATTCCAGTCCATGGCCTCCGAGTCCTCCTTCCGCCAGAAGATAGCCGCGGGGTCGAGCAGCTGCCGCGTCATGAGGTTGGTGAGGTCGGGCGTCCAGTTCTGGGAGGTGCCCGTGATGGTGACCTTGCCCGGCTGGTCGAGCACAACGTCCCAGCGCTCAAACTGCAGCCTGTGCTGCTGGATGAAGTCAATGCGATACACGGACTCGGACGGCCGCAGCAGCTTCTCGCCATCCTGGCGCTTCTGCCCGCGCTGCGTCAGGCTCTCCATGCGCAGCCGCATCTGCTTGGTCAGGTCCCGGTCCAAGACTAAGGGCATGCTGAGCTGAGAAGGCTTCGGCTCGTCCTCTGCCATGGCCCACTTGCTGCTAGCTGCTGCTGCCGCCTCCACCGTCTGCGAGCCGAGTGGACTTGGGGCTCACCGCAGAGGCAAGAGGCCACCAAAGAGGGGCCCCGCCTCCCCCACTGACCCTCCCCTTGCCCCGCCCCCTTTGCCACTGGCTCTTCCCTGCCCCACCCAGTCTTCAAAACGGGGTGCCTAGGAGGGAGGGATCCCCAATGCCATCTCCTCTGCTCGTCGCAGAAGTGGTAACGGAGGCACTGCAGGCTGGCAGGCAGGACAGCGGCAGGCTCCTCGGGGACCAACTGCTGATGTCAATTGCTGTGGCAACCGCCCTGGCTACCGCGGATGGGCAGGGAGCTGACTTGTTGTGAAGAGGGAGCATTGCTTACAGGCAGTAAGAGAGCCAGAGGTGGGGGGCAAGTGCTCACGGTGGGGAGAGGCTGAAGAACCCCTGTCAGGAGTTGAGGGGTGGGGAACCAGTACCAGAGGGGCCCACCAATTTGAGATTTGAGAACCCATTCCAGTATCCTTGCCTGGAGAATTCCATGGACGGTGGAGCCTGATGGGCTACAGTCCGTGGGATCACAAAGAGTAGACACGATTGAGCAACGAACACTTTCACACTTTTCGCTTCACTAAGCCAAATCTCGGAGCCCTCCTTGACACAGCCTCACCTTTACCCCTCCACACCCAATTGCCAAGGCCTGTCGATTACCCTGAAAGCTCTCCTCCCCAGCCCAGGTGCCACCTCTCACCTAGATCCATGATCTCAAACTTTAGGGAGCATCACGGTCACCTGCAGAACTTAAAACACAGTTTGCTGGGCCCCACCCTAGAGTTTCAGATTTAATCTGTCTCTCGTGAGGCCTGAGAATCTGCATTTTGTCCCAGGTGATGCTGATGCTGCTAGTCCAGGAACTGTGTTCTGAGAATCACTGACCCAGTCTACAGCCATACCACCCTGAATGCACCCAATCTCATCTGATCTCGGAAGCTAAGCAGAGTCGGGCCTGGTTAGTACTTGGATGGGAGAATCACTGACCCAGATGATTCCTGCCTGCTGGCCCTGCCTCAGCCCTGTGCTGCATGGCAGCCACATGCCCAGGAATCTCCTCTACTAAAATCCCACCACTTACTACACCTGTATCGAGCCTCAGTTTCCCCCAGAAGACTTAAGGTTGTGAGAAAGAAAGAAAGAATCTGAGAAATGTTTATATACTCAGTACTTGAGGGAGAACCAGGAGCTCCACTATTATATGTGGGCAAAGGGAAGAAATGGAGTATATGAGTGTAGTTGGGGGTGGGGTGACGGAAGAGGGAAGCTGCCATGACATGTCACAAACACACAGAGCGGACAGAAGCACAGGCCAAAGTATAATAACTGAAAACAATCAAGGGTCTAGTGGACCACGTGTGTTCAGTCGCTTTAGTTGTGTCTGACTCACTGAGACCCCAGAGACTGTAGCCCACCAGTCTCCTCTGTCCATGGGATTCTCCAAGCAAGAACACTGGACTGGGTTGCCGTGCCCTCTTCCAGGGGACCTTCCCGACCCAGGGATCGAGCCTAGGTCTCCTGAACCACAGGCAGATTCTTCACCACTGAGCCACCAGGGAGGCCCCTAGTGGGCCACAAGCATTTGGTTGTTTAGTCACTCAGTCGTGTCCAACTCTTTTCGACACCTCATGGACTGCAGCATGCCAGGCCTGCTTGTCCCTCACCATCTCCTGGAGCTTGCGCAAACTCATGTCCATTGAGTCAGTGACGCCATCCAACCATCTCATCCTGTCATCCCCTTCTCCTCCCGCCTTCAATCTTTCACAGCATCAGGGTCTTTTCTAAAGAATCAGTTCTTCGCATCAGGTGGCCAAAGTATTGGACCTTCAGCCTCAGCATCAGTCCCTCCAATGAATATTCAGGATTGATTTCCTTTAGGATTGACTGGGTTCATCTCTTTAAGTCCAAGGGACTCTCAACAGTGTTCTTCAACACAACAGTTCAAAAGCATCAATTCTTCGGCACTCAGCCTTTTTTATGGTCCAACTCTCACATGACTACTGGAGAAACCATAGCTTTGACTAGACGGATCTTTGTTGGCAAAGTAATATCTCTGCTTTTTAATATGCTGTCTAGGTTGGTCATAGCTTTTTTCCCAAGGAGCAAGCGTCTTTTAATTTTATGGCTGCAGTCATGAAATCTGCAGTCACCATTTGCAGTGATTTTGGAGCCCAAGAAAATAAAATCTCTCACTGTTTCCATTGTTTCCCCATCTGCTTGCCATGAAGTGATGAGACTAGATGCCATGATCTTCGTTTTTTGAACACTGTGTTTTTAAACCAGCTTTTTCACTCCTCTTTCACTTTCATCAAGAGGCTCTTTAGTTCTTCTTCGCTTTCTGCCATAAGGGTAGTGTCATCTACATATCTGAGATTGTTGATATTTCTCTCAGCAATCTTGATTCCAGCTTGTGCTTCATCCAGCCTGGCATTTCTCATGATGTACTCTGCATATAAGTTAAATAAGCAGGGTGACAATATACAGCTTTGTCATATTCCTTTCCCAATTTTGAACCAGTCCATTGTTCCATGTCCGGTTCTAACTGTTGCTTCTTGACCTGCATACAGATTTCTCAGGAGTCAGGTAAGGTGGTCTGGTATTCCCATCTCTTGAAGAAGTTTCCACAGTTTGTTGTGATCCACACAGTCAAAAGCTTTAGCATAGTCTTGAAGCATAAATAGATGTTTTTCTGGAATTCTCTTGCTTTTTCTGTGATCCAGTGGATGTTAGTAATTTGATCTCTGATTCCTCTCCCTTTTCTAAATCCAGCTTGAACATCTGGAAGTTCTCGGTCCACATATTGTTGAAGCCTAGCTTGGCGAATTTTGAGCATTACTTTGCTAGCATGTGAAATGAATGTAACTCTGCAGTAATTTAAACATTCTTTGGCATTGCCCTTCTTTGGGACTGGAGTGAAAATTGACTTCTTCCAGTCCTGTGGTCACTGCTGAAGTTTCCAAATTTGCTGGCAAATTGGTACCTGTCCCTGGTACCCACAATGGTATAGGCAGAGTTGGTGCTCAGTTTCCACGTGGTGAATGAACTGCCATATGCTAAAGGGCAGGGGTTGCTCAGATAGCAGTGCAGGTGTGGGAGGGGAAACATTTTTAAATGGAACCAAAAGACTGCTCGGGCTTCCCAGGTGGCACTAGTGGTAAAGAACCTGCCTGCCAACGCAGGAGCTGCAAGAAACGCAGGTTCCATCTCTGGGTCAGGAAGATCCCCTGCAAGAGGGTATGGCAACCCACTCCAGTATGCTGCCTGGAGAATCCCATGGACAGATGAGCCTGTTGGGGTGTTGCTAGAGCGGACGTGACTGAAGTGACTTAGCACAGCACAAAAGACTTCGGCCCTGCCACCAGGTGCCTCCCCCAGGCCCTGGCCCAGGATGCCTAGCTCCCACCACTCACTCTCAGACACCCAGGCACTCCACTGAGTTTCTCCTCCCGCTCTACTCCGGCCAGGTGAGCAGCTGACTCCTTCTGGGCCCAGGCACCCTACGGCTCACCACAGGGATCCAACCTGCCCCCGCACCCAAGCCAGGCTCCTGGGGAGGTGAACTCACCTGGCGTGGGCCAGGCCAGGCTAATGGCAAATGCCTCACCCCACTCTCACATCCTGACTTCTGGTCCACAAAACCTGGTCATCTGAAGTCCATTGCCCTGCCCTCAGGGAACACAGTCATGTTGTGGAGGCAATAATGCCCCCACTAAGGATCCCACGGGGTGGGGGATGCTGCTGTCAAGAAGTGTCCAGCAGAACAGAGAAACAGGTGGGAACCCAGAGGAGGGGCACTGGACAGGGTGGGCATTTAATGCATACCAGTTGCCACTAAATGCCATGGACTTACCCCCACTCCCACCCCATGAGTTCCTTTAACCCCGCCATCACCCTGGGGACTGGAAAGATCAGGTTTACACAGAGGTCATGCACAGGAATGTGACCTGCCCCAGGTCACACAACTATCAAGAAACCCAACCAAAATCAAACCCAGGTTTGGCTGGTTCAAATCCTGTGCCTGTTGGCCCCAGGCTCTGTCCAGTACTCGAGGTAAAGGGGTGGCTTCCTGGAAGAGGGGGCATGTGTGTCAAGGGCGTGATGTGCCTGCGTCTGAGGCTCAGCACCCCCAGAGTGTGAGGCAGGAGGGGGAGCAAGAGTGCACCCCACCCCAATTCATGAAGAAAACAGGGCGGGTCAGGGGAGGCCCTGCAGGGCAACAGGCCCAGCAAGTGAGGGGTGACAACAAACAGGGCCCAGTCAGCAGGGACAGGACGGGAGGCAAGAAACAGTAATGAGCTCCCCAGGGCCTCGTGCCTCCTGCCAGGGCCCAGGGGCTCTCACCACAGCAGCACCAGAAGGCAGAGTGCAATTAGTCCAGTGCAGCCCGCCCTACCCCAGCCTCCCGGGGACCCACGCTCCTGGAGATTCCACCCCCGAAGCCTCCAGACCAGTCAGGTGAGTGCCCTGAAACACCCTGCAGGAAGAACCTGCAGCCCAGAGATAAACACAGGCCTGCCCGCGGTCACACAGTATCAATGACAGGCCTCTTGTCTGAGGGTCCAGGGCCCCCTTTTCCACTTACTAGGTGGGGAGCTTCACCAGGGGCCAGACCCAGAGCAGGCCCATAGCGAGCTGGGGCTTCTCTCTACAAATACCAGACGGCCCATTCCCCGGGAAGGACACAGAGGGCCAGGCTCTGGCCCCACTGAAAGCCCCCAGGAAGCCTGAGACAGCAAGGCCTGCTGTGGGGCTGCTTGCCAGTCATGAGGTCCAACAGTTTGGGGAAGGGCTGGGTTCTCAAAACTTTTTGAGCCCTCTCCGTGCCAGGGTCCTGCTGGGCTCAGAGAGAAGATATAAGTGAGACCAGTTCTGCCCCTGGGGAGCTCACCTCAAGAGGGGAGATCAAAGATAAACAGGCAATTACAGGACAGGGGGAAGGTGTGGGGCCAGCCCCACAGGTTCCCAAGCACCACCGCCAGCCCTAGACTGAGCCCTACCTGGCTTGGAAGCTGTGCACCTTGCTCTGGGTTCAGACCAGGGGGCTGGAGCCTGGAAGGGGAGGGGGAGGACAACTCTCCCCCCGGAGAACAGCACCGGCCCCCACCCTCTCTGGGCCATGAGGCTCTCCAAGGCCCTCCCAGCTCGGATGGCCCTTGACCGCCCACGTCAACGGGTTCTCAGCAGCGGCCTCTGCCGAGAGCCCAAGGCAAAAAGCTCCCCATATCCCACAGGACCACTGGGGCCAGGTCCCAGGCATGCCCACTCAGGATGGCTGTGAGAGGTCACACCCCTGTTCAGAAGACATGACAACAGGTCACCTATGACAGTCCCAGCCTGGGGTGCCCTCTAGAGGCTGAGGGATGATTTGCGACAAGAACAAACACCTGCTCCTTGCACCCTGCTTGCACCCATGATGGGAATCTGAATTATCACAGCACTGGCTCCCGCAGGCACCACTCCCCCAGCAGCGCACTGTGCAAGGCCCTTTAAGGGCAGTGCCTCGCTCTACCCTCACAGCTGCCGAGAGGGAGCTGCTCTGATACCCTGGCTTTTTGGATGAGTAACCTGAGGCTAATTATAAAAAAGACGCTTACTCCTTGCAAGAAAAGTTATGACCAACCTAGACAGCATACTGAAAAGCAGAGACATTACTTTGCCAACAAAGGTCCGTCTAGTCAAGGCTGTGGTTTTTCCAGTGGTCATGTATGGATGTGAGAGTTGGACTATAAAGAAAGCTGAGCACCAAAGAACTGATGCTTTTGAACTGTGGTGTTGGAGAAGACTCTTGAGAGTCCCTTGGACTGGAAGGAGATCCAACCAGTCCATCTGAAAGGAAATCTGTCCTGAATATTCCTCGGAAGGACTGATGCTGAAGCTGAAACTCCAGTACTTTGGCCACCTCATGCGAAGAGTTGACTCATTTGAAAAGACTCTGATGCTGGGAGTGATTGGGGGCAGGAGGAGAAGGGGATGACAGAGGATGAGATGGCTGGATGGCATCATTGACTCGATGGACGTGAGTCTGAGTGAACTCCAGGAGTTGGTGATGGACAGGGAGGCCTGGCGTGCTGCGATTCATGGGGTTACAAAGAGTCGGACACAACTGAGCGACTGAACTGAACTGAATTGAAGAAATGACGAGGCTGGGACTCCCACCTGAGCCCAGAAGACTCAGGTGTCCAGTGCTCTTAAGCCCTGCTCTACAGAAAAAGCAGGAAGGATAGGAATGAGAGGGCCAATGACTTGTATTTGCTGGCGTGGGAACCCAGGAGGCAGTCCCTGTCAATGACTGTTCAGCAATCACAACTCCAGCTTCCCAGCCTCCCCACCTCCCTGGGAGGGAACTCTGTTGGATTTGAGCTGCATCGCCAAATGTATCCACAAGAGGGCGAAGTGTCAGGACCTCGAGCCCATTCTTTGCACCAGAAAACTGGATCATCCTCGTCCAGAACACTGGCTGCTGGGAACCATGTATCACAACACGGGATTGTCTGCATCACTCCCACTGAACAAGTGAGAAGAGTGAGGCCCCGAGAAGGACAAGAACTGGCCAAGGTACACAGCGTATCCTGACAGGGGTCTCCTGAGCCCCAGGTATGATTCAGGCAGCTCCCACATTTCATAGGTGCCTATTGTGCCAAGTGGCTCCAGGGACACCGTGGGCCCCCCAAGAGTCACAAGGGAATGTGTCAGAATTGGGAGCTATAAGGGATGGTATGAGGAGGGAGGAGGGAGGAGGGTTCAGGATGGGGAACACATGTATACCTGTGGCGGATTCATTTTGATACTTGGCAAAACTAATACAATTTGTAAAGTTTAAAAATAAAATAAAATTAAAAAAAAAAAGAAAGTAAAAAAAAAAAAAAAGAATTGGGAGCTATAGATTCCCAGCATCCACCCCTGAGTGGCGGGGGAGGGGAAGGCAATTCTGAGGTTCAGCCAATATTGGGGAGCCCTGGTACAACCCACCCCCGCCCAGGCTGTCATCAAGTCTCACCTACTCATTCAGGCCCCACCTCCCCCAGCTGGTGGTGAGGGCGCCAGGCTGATTAAGCCTCCCCAGCACCCCACCCTCCCCAGGCCTCACCTTTTGCCACAGTGACTCGCGGGAAGCAAGGGATGAGCAGGCCGCCACAAACCAGCAGTTGCCCACCTGGCCCTGGTGCAGGTCGTGGGAGCTGATGCCGTCCACAAAGAGGCGGGGGTCCTCGCAGATGTCCTGCGGGGAAGCCGAGAGGAGACCTCACTGTCTGCGTGGGAGATCCACTGCCTGCCCTGGACAGCTGGGGCCCTGTGTCAAGTCTCTCCAAACCCAGCTTCCCCTAGGGCCGCTCTGAAAGCCCCTCTCCCTTCCCCTGGCTCTGTTCCTCTGCCAGAGTCTGGATGATGAGCAAATGCTGTGGAAGGACTTCGGGGGGCTGGACCAGGGCCACCACCTCCCTCCTGCCCCCTGTGGTCTTCCCTGGCCAGCAAGGACTCAGTGTCCATCATCCGCCGGCACCAGCGGCCCCGTGGGCCCATCCCTGCCAGCTTTCAGGGGCCCACGATCACCAGGAGGGGCAAGATACAGGGCAGAAAGACACCAAAATGACACATGATGAGTGCAAAGGGCGGGGAGAAGCGGGGAGACAGACGACCACGCCAGAACCCATGTGGGTGCATCCTCGGACTGCCTCATCTGACCTTCACCCCATCCAAGCAGTGTGGCCTTGGTTTTGTTTTCATTTTATTTCTTTTTTAATGCTTTTTTTTTAATTGTGGTAAAAGTCACACCATATAAAACATAGCATTTTAACAATATTTAACTGTATGGCTCAGTGGCATTAAGTACATTCACACTGCTGGGCAACTTTCACTATCATCCATCTCCGGATTTTTCACTTTCCTAAACTGAAGCTCTAGCCTCATTAAACATTTAACTCCCCATCCCCCCTCTCCATCCCACCACCTGGCCCCTGGGGCATCTACCAATGTACTTTCTGACTCTATGAATTTAACTCTTTAGATATCTCATATAAATGTGGCATCGCTATTCCATTTTATTAATAAGGAATGGAGGTTCAGAGAAAGGCAGTGACTCTCAAGGGCACACAGCAAGCCGACACCAGGCAGAACTGAGCAGATACCCCCAGAGCTCCCAGAGTGCCTCCCCAGACCCCTCCTCCTCACCCATCTGCTTCTTCACTCTACAGCTCACTCTCCAAGCCGGGGAAGGGAGGTGAGACAATAGGGGGCTGGGAGGTAAACACTGAGGCATGCCTTCCTTCCTGCTGGCACCGTGATCTATCCTCACCATGCATGGTCCTGAGAGGTGGGCACTGTGCTCATTTTACAGATGAGGAAACTGAGGCCCAGAGAGGTTGAACAACATGTTACAGCCACACAGCACAACCCTGCTTCCACTTCAGCGGCTGCTCTTAAACCAGTTCAGTGTCCACAGAGCTATTGAGGTCCTAGCGCAAGCAGCCAGCAGAGGGTAGCAGAGTCAGGAAGACAGACTTCAAATTCCTGCTGTGCAACTTTGGGCCAATGACTCAACCTCTCCATTGAGCCTCCGTTTCCTGCCCTGTGCAAAGGAGGCAGACTATTATACTTGCAGGGCTTTGTAAGGACTCCACAGGTCACAGAGGCAGGGGGAAAGTGAAAGTGAAAATGTTAGTCACTCAGTCATGTCCAACTCTTTGTGACCCCATGGACTGTAGCCCACCATGCTCCTCTGTCCATGAAATTCTCCAGGCAAGAATACTGGAGTGGGTTGAGGCAGGGGAACACGGGGCAAAGAGCTATCAGCTCAACTAAGGTGTTCAGGACTCCTGTTGCCACCTCTGCCTGGGAAAATCAAGAGTTTGGCAGGGCCGGACTGAGGGCATGAGCACTCCAGATGGGATTTCAGGGTGACCAGGGCCAAGCTGCAAGGCAGCTCCCCCAGAGTACGGACCGTGGACTGTGGGATGCAACAGATCTGAGTAACACTGCTCCAGGTCATGGAAATCCATTGAGGCTGGAAACACAGAGAGCTCTCCAGAAGCCCTCCTTATCTTATCTCCCAGGCCCGGCCCGCATGCTGAGCCTAGCCAGAGGAAGCCATGACTCAGCATCTGCCTCCCTGGGGTCAGCAGGACAAGTGTGGAGGGAGGCTTCATACCTGGAGGACCCAGTCATATCCCCACCATGGGAGAGACAGCTGCTGCCTGGCATCCCAGGAAGTGATCTCCAAGGCACCCCTCCCCCTTCTGGGCCCTGCCCAGAGACTGGACCACCCACTCCACAGACGAGGATGCCAAGGTCAGGCAGGGGGCGGTGACGTGCAGGGTCACGGGCCAAGTGGACAGATGAGACAGAGCCTAGCCCTTGGGATGGAGCTCTCCTCCTCACTAAGCCCCACCTCCGAGACAGCCTGTGGGCAGGTCCAGCCGTCCCTGCCTGGCCCTCCTGCCCCAGAACAGGGCTCTGGCCCCTGGGAGAGACTGAGCATGGGGGGTCAGGAGTCCTGGCTCCAGTCTCAGCCCTGCCCTGTGAGGGAGCACAGACCAGGGGCAAATCCTCCAGTCCGGGAGGGAGCAGAGAGGAGGAGATGGTCTAAGGTGTGTTCCCATTACCAGGAGAGGAGTGGGTCTGCCAGCTTAAGACAGAGAAACCACTAGAGGTTGGAGGCACCCGGGGCCACCCTGGGACACCCTGAATGGAACAATCAGAAACAGCCTGCAATGACCAGGCACCAGCTGTGTGCCTAGCTGTGCAAAACGATCCTGAGAGATAGGTATGGTTAACATTTCCAATTTACAGATGATGAAACCAAGGCACAGAGAGATTAAATCATTTGTGAAAGGCCATGGAGGAACAGGTGAACTGGGACTCCAGTCCAGACAGTTAGCTCCGGAGCCTCCATCTGGACCAGGGCTTGTGAGTGACAAGGCCACTGTCCCTTCCCCATCCCCCTGCACCTGTCCTCAGCCCAGCGTGGGGGACTTGCCATATGGCAATAAGCCCAAGGGGTCAGGGGCAGCACAGACCCTCACCCGTGTCACTATAGGGCCTGACTTCTCAAGACCCACATCTGTCCTCCGACCTGTCCTGGGCCATCAGCTAGGGACAGAGCACAGAGCCAGTCAGAAAAGCCCCAGCCCACAGGCAGAGCCCTGGAGGAGAAATCTGAGGGTAACCCTCCACACGAGCCCAGCGGTGACAGCAGGAACACGGGGAGAGATCAGAGGAGACTGCCTGGAGGTGGTGATGCCGGCAGAGCAAGCATGGAGCGGACTGAGGGCAGGGAGGCTCCAGAGGGGAAAGGAATGGAAACTCGTAATTCCCCCCAAGATGGGATCTGGCCACAGCCTGGAGACAGATGCTGCTTCTGACAACATCAGCCACCTGTGCTCCCTCCCATCGCTGCCCACACTGAGGTTCACCTTGGGAGTCTCCCCACCAGCCTGCGAGCTCCAGGGCAGGGTCCAGGCCTGGCTCTGCCCACCGCCAGTGTCAGGGACTGGGCTTGGCAGGTTCTGGGCCAGGCCACCCCTAGGGCTGGGATGACCGCTCCTCTGTGGTCAATGGACCTCTGTCTGGGGCCCAGCCCCCTGCTTCTGTGGCCACCTCTCAGTCTCTCCCAGCCTATTAAACCACCTCCACAGGACACAGGTCACAGCCCATAACCACCTCCTCCCTGAACCTGAACTTCAGGTTTCCAGGCCTGGTGTAGAAAGAGGGGGATCAGCAGGTCCAGGGCACCTTCAGCCCCTCTGCCCTCACCCCTTCTCATCGTCCATCCACCTTCACCCCAGTCATCTCCCTCCCGGAATCTAAGATCATAACCAGAATCAATTAGACAACCGGGAGACTGAGGTCCAGGAAGAAAGCGGGACCTCTGCCTGGGATGGAAAGCAGGGCAGGGGTTACAGCTTGTGCCCTGTCGCCTCTGCCACAGACCCGCCTCCCCAGCAATCCCCTCCTCAGAGGCCACCCCACATGCACCCAGGAGGGGCCGTTCCTAGGCAGGGCAGAGGCCCAGGTGGCTGGACTCGGCACAAACTGTTCATCTCACATCATAAAGGAGACTACTACTCAGCACAGCCGGGAAGCAGGGTCTTCTCCAGGTGCTGGTGTGAGTCTGAGCCCCAGACACAGGGCTGGAGACCACCAGGCCACCGTGCGAGAACCTGGGAGGTTCCAAAACTGACATCTGTTTGTGGGACCTGGATTTGTCCCTTTCTTGATTCCAAAGGACCTGAGATTGGGGTCCTTATCTCTTATCCCCAGAGATTGGGGAAGGCACAGCATGGGGGGACATGGCGGGGTCTACCCCACAGGGAGGAGAAGTGGCGGTACTAAGGCCTTAGGCTTGAGAAAAGAGGACGCACCCCTCCATCTACCCATCCCCTTGGGATTCCCTGAGTCACAGGCCTTCTCCTCCAGTGTCTCATCTCCTCTTATCTCCCCGATTAGGTCCCTGAGGGAGGCGCCCAGCAAATGTTTACTGAATGGTAAAGAACCAAGAAACATTGGAGCTGAGAGGAGGAGGAGGTGTGGGCTGGGGCAGGTGCCTTGGGTGGGACTGCAATGGACCAGAGAGCCCACAGGAGGTGGGGCTTCCGAGCAGGACCGACTCTGGGTCCCTAGCATCAGGCTCGCTGGAGCAGGTGGTCGAGGGAAGGAAGTTTGTCATCTGCCTCCGGTGTGTCTAATAGCACAAGCACCTCAAGACTCTCAACCTCCAGATGCCAGGGGAAGGAAGAACTCCTCCCCATTCACGGAGCAGGCAGCCGAGGCCCCGGGAGGAAAGTGACGCATTCAAGGTCACACCTCTGGCTCCACGGCCAGCTTCCTCATTCCATTTTGGGAGAAAGAGGAGGGAGGCTGGCAGACAGGGAGGCTGACTGAGGAGATCCCCCAAGAGCAGAAAGGCCACAATACCAGACTAAGGATACCAGACTCACATCAAGAGAAGGAGCTGGGGGCGAGACAGGAGTGAAAACGGCTTCCCCCGGGCCTTCCAGAAAGTTGGGTTTTTGCTCTATTTGTAAACAGTCAGGTCACAGGACCCAGGAAGTGGAACTCCATAGCAACGTGGCTGCTTTGGGCCAAAGTTCCATCTCACTGGCCCAGGGCCAAACAGCTGGGAGTTAATGGTCACCCCACTGGGCTGGCCCTGCCACACCTACCCGAGGCAAGGGCATGGCTTCCGGCCCTTGGGGGCTACCAACCCTGTGTCCTGTGTCCTGTCTGTGGAGCAGGGCTACGTACACACGCCCATCCCTCACACCCGGGTCCACACCATCTCACCCCCTCATTGCACACCACTCAGCGGTGCCTGGCCCTGAGCTGCCTTCCAAACCAGAATTGACCCCCCACAACTGCTCCTGGGCCCCACTCTGTCACCTCCTTCTCAATACCAACCGCCACACGCTGCCTGTCACCCGCCTCCACATCCAGTCCTCGACAGGCAGGGCAGCTCTGTTCCTCCTCTTTGCATGTCTGTGGAGGACTGGGCACCACGCCCGGTGAGGAGGGCAATGCAGGGCAGTGTGCAAGGCAGGACTCCCGAACTGGCAGGCAGAAAGCCCAGAGAGGGCAGATGACTCCACCAGGGTCACACAGCAAGAGGTGGCTGAGCCCAGGCAGCCTGGCGTTTCCTCTTCTCACTGTATCAAGCCCAACCATCCCCAGCAGTGCTTCAGCAGCTTCCTTCCAGAGCCACAGGATCTAAAATGCCTGGGTGATGGCCAGAGGGCAGGAGAGGGCCAGGAGGTGGGCCACGAGGGAGTGGGGTGAGAGGAGGGCAGAGGGCTCCAGTGTCTCCCCTCCACCGAAAGCCTCACAAAGGCCTTTTGAGGCCGGCCTCCTTCCCCACCCACCCACCAAAGAGGAGGGAGGAGGCATGGGGGTTGGGGGTGCGCCAAGGACAGGAGTCCCAGGCCAGCCAGGAGGCGGCTGGGAGCTCAGAGAACCAAGGCAGTGCAACTCATGGTGTGGAAGTCCCTGGGGCACTAGGGAGGCTCTCTCTGGAACTGGGCAGGTGGGCCAGGGGAAGCAGGACTGCTGGGTCCCTGCCTGGCTCTGCTCCCGGCTCCCTGAGTGATCGAAGCATGTGCCCACCCTTCTTGGACTCAATTTCCCTACCTCATAAGTATCCTAGTCTAAGAAAACAGGATTTTCTGTCTTGGAAGGGACTTGAGAGCCCAGCCTATGAGAGGAACATTAAAAACTAAATTTCACTTTCCCCAAACGTCCAGGGGGCTGGAGGGAACTTCGTAAAGTGCAAATCTGCCCGTGAAAACGCTGTTGAGAATCTGGCCTGTGATTCCCGCTGCCTCAGAGCACAGCTGGCCTGGCTCAGCTCCACCAAGCCCAGGGCCCCGGACCTCCTCTCCCCTTACTCCCCCCTCCGATGCTAGTCCCAGATATGCCTGAGGACTTCAAACGCAGGTCTTTCTCACACCATACCCTCTCACCCTTCAGCTCTGCAATGCCTCCTGTGAGCACCTCTGAGTGCCGGACAGGGGGTCTCCCTGGCTCCAGGCACCCAGGTCCATCACTGTCTCCAGCACTGAGTCCCTCTGGTGTGAACAACTCTGTGTCACCGCCACGGCTGCGGGCGCTGAAGGGAGGATGCTCGTGGTGCAGCACGGGGGGAGGGGGACCTGGGGGTGGCCTTCAGCAGCCTCTCAGTCGTCACCCAGGCCCCTGGGGCACCCACTCTCACACTCAGGAATCATGGTTAAAGAGGACGAGTTCATGCCATGAGGCCAGATACTTCTGTTCAACACATTCCAGCCTCAGCGACCCAGGCCAAGACAGAGGGAGCCGCCAGCCAGATGCTCCATAATTCACCGATTCCAACAGAAATGATGACAGCTGTCTTATGGGTGCCAGGCCCCGTGCCAGACTTTCATGCATCATCTCTTTAAACGCTCACAACAACTCTATGCAGTACTTTTATTTTTTACTACCACTATTATTACTGATTAACCATCATAATAAAATGCTTTCCATGTACAGCAAATAACTATTTCAAAATCACTACAAAAATCACTGACAATAATCAGCAAAGTAAATTTCTTCTACTTGAATGTCACTCTAATCATACTAGAAAAACGTCACATCTGCATCACCTCATTTGTATCCCCAAAACAACCCTGGGTGGCAGAACAGAGGGCCCCATCTCCCTCATAAGGAAGCTGAGGCCCAGGGAGGCGGTGAGGTCCTGGCTGGGCAGTGGTGGCTACAGAATTGGGGGCCATTCTCCTGGCTCCCTTAAATTAAAAGACACTTGCTCCTTGGAAGGAAAGCTGTAACAAACCTAGACAGCATACTAAAAAGCAGAGCCATCACTTTGCTGACAAAGGTCCTTATAGTCAAAGCTATGATTTTTCCAGTAGTCAGGCCCAGATGTGAGAGTCAGACCATAAAGAAGGCTGAGCGCCAAAGAATCAATGCTTTCGAACTGTAGTGCTAGAGAAGACTCTTGAGAGTCCTTTGGACAGCAAGGCGATCAAACCAATCGATCCTAAAGGAAATCAACTCTGAATATTCATTAGAAGGACTGATGTTGAAGCTGAAGGTCTAACACTTTGGCCACCTGTTGCAAAAAGTCGACTCACTGGAAAAGATCCTGATACTGGGAAAAACTGAAGGCAGGAGGAGAGGAGGGCGACAGAGGATAAGACGGTTGGATGGCATCACTGACTCAATGGACATGAATTTGAGCAAACTAGCAGGTAGTGAAGGACAGGGCAGCCTGGCATGCTGCAGTCCATGGGGTTGCAAAGAGTTGGACACGACTGAGCAACTGAACAACTGGCTCCCTATGCAGATGCAATCTGACAGCAGGAAGGCCCTGCGTCAGCCCCTCCACTTTCTCTGTCACCTAGGGCCTCGGAGTGAGCCCTCCCAGCCATCCACTGTCCCTTGCAGGCTAGGTGGGTCTAGGCCTGCCTGTCTCAGCTCCAGTTCAGACCAGACACTGACCTTGGGCCGCTTCCACCTAACGGTGGGCCCTGGGCTGCCCTTATAGTAGAGCGAGTCGTCGGTGGCGGGGAAGTTGGGGTCCTCAAAGAGCACCTTCCTGCGCAGACAGGCCCGTTTCAGGGCTGAGTAGTTCTGGTTCTCGTAGGGCTTCACGCAGGAGAACATGGTGAATGCTGCCCCGGGAGGCGAGGCCGAGACGAGGCAGCAGAGGGCAGCTCCTGGGCACCTGGAAGGGCAGAAGATCAGAAGATCATCACTTCCTGAGAACTTGAGGCCCGCAGGACCCTGAAGGAGGTGGTCTCTCCCCACAACCCTGGAAAGCGGGCATCTTCATCCCCATTGTACGAGCCAGAATTGAGGCTCAGAGAAGGGGAGAGACCTGCCCGAGGTCACACAGCTGTTAGAAGCAAAGCAGGAAGAGGAATGACTGGCCTGACTCCACAGCCTGAATCTCATTTGTGATGCTCAGCGGTGACGCCAGGCCCATGGGCCAACAGGGTGCAAACACAATGGCGATCAGGGCTGCCTGGACGCACCCATGTCCTCCCTTTCTTTGTTCCACCAGCCTTTCTAGACCTCCCAGGCAGAGTCAGACTAGCGGTGATCCAGCAGCCCCCTGACTGGTGTCACACCCTCAGGAAGTGTTGTTAGTCGCTCAGTTGTGTGTGACTCTTTGCGACCCCATGAACTGTAGCCTGCCAGGATCCTCTGTCCATGCAATTCTCCAGGCAAGAATACTGGAGTAGGTTACCATTTCCTTCTCCAGGAGGTCTTCCTGACCTAGGGATCAAACACGGGTCTCCTGTATTGACAGGCAGATTCTTTATGTCTGTCACATGAGTGTATACTCCTCAGTTCTGTCTCATCACAACAAAGATCTGGAGTGATGGACATTAAAGCCCTCGGCATGTCACAGCTCTCGGGTCTTGGACAGACCGTGTTATAGCTCTCAGGTCTCGAATGGACCATGTTACAGCTCTTAGACAAATCAGTGTTACAGCTCCGTGTTACAGCTCTATTTTATTTAGATAATAACAGGAAAATCCATCCTCAAGGCGTGAGGGCATGTCGACCCAAAGACCGAAGAGAAGAGCGCCCCAGCGTGCTGGGTGGGGGGCGGCGGGGGGGAGCCCCAGCCCTTTGGCTCCTCTTTTTATTTGTTCCCCACCCCACCCCCCAGCCACCCCGGGCCTGCCCTATGTAAATTGGGTTAGCCAGAGTGTTGTTTGTTCTACCTGAGGTCCGACCTTCCTTTGTTCTCTTTTCACTGGCTTTTCTCTTCCTTATCTTTTAGCCACCGCCATTCTGGACTCCTTTTCCCTATTCTAACTACTTAACACGTCTAAGCCACCAGGGAAGCTCCCAGAGTCACGAGACCATCTCTGTCCTGTGTGGAAAACCCTCAGCCCTGGAGACCCCGCCAGCCGTCAATCAATCATGTAGCCTCCTCCCTCCAGGGCTCTGCCTTCTTAACCACACTTCTGGAATCAAGGTTTCCAGTCCCGCAGGGAGCACTCTCCTTAATCCTGGTGACCTTACCTCCCCTGAGGACCCTCAACCTCACCTTGTGACCTTCCAATTCCAAAGCCAGCCTCTCCCACACAGCCTCCCAGACCCTGTAGCACCTCACACACCTGAACAGTCAGCCTCCTCTTCCTGGATTTTGAGGGTGTCCAGCCAGCCTCTCCCACACAGCCTCCCAGACCCTGCAGCACCTCACACACCTGAACAGTCAGCCTCCTCTTCCTGGATTTTGAGGGTGTCCAGCCAGCCTCTCCCACACAGCCTCCCAGACCCTGCAGCACCTCACACACCTGAACAGTCAGTCTCCTCTTCCTGGATTTTGAGGGTGATTTCCAGCACTGATCCTGACCCATCTCCCTCTCTGACCTCCCTTCCCCCTAAATGAAAGTGTTAAGTCACTCAGTCGTGTCTGACTCTTTGCAACCCCGTGGACTGTAGCCTGCCAGTCTCCTCTGTCCATGGAATTCTCCAGGCAAGAATACTGGAGTGGGTTGCCATGCCCTCCTCCAGGGGATCTTCCCGACCCAGGGATTGGACGTGGGTCTTCTGCATTGCAGGCAGATTCTTTACTGTCTGAGCCACTAAGGAAGCCCCCTCAGGTGGTCCTTTAAGGGCTACACCAAGCCCAGGGGTTTGCTCACCTCCCCTGGCTGATGACCCTGATATCCCTGTGTTCAGTTTAGACCCCTCACCTAGGCCCTCCCAGATGAGGACCAGTGGGTCCATTTTTACAAGGGCCAAATCCCACAGCAGAGTCTGGGCTTGAGTCCACGTGCGGCCCCGACACAGAGCCCGACACAGAGGGTGCTGCACCACAAGCATCCTCCCTTCAGCGCCCGCAGTCCAGCACCCTAACCTTGCAGCTGTATGCTGACCAAACCCAGGAGACACAGACTGGACTGACATGGCCAGGAAAGGGCTCCGGGAGGGGAGGGAGCAGCAGCAAGTAAGTGCCCTGACAGATGCTGGGACAGCCAGGCACCTGACGGACAACCCCATCTCCGCCTGTGTAGCTCAGACCCCATCTGGCAGCTCCACGCCCCCCGGAACCTACTTACCATGGGCCTGCTCAGGGCAGCGCCATAAGCCCCACTCCCCAAAGACACAGGCCCCGACTTCCCAGCATAGCTGAGGGAAACCGAGGCAAGGCAGGCTGGCTTCTAGGGCAGACATGAGTTCGAGAGCACGACTGATGTGGGTGTCACTCCCAGCTGTACCCTTCGCCCGCCGTGAGGCCTTGAACAAGTCACTCAGCCTCTCTGAGTCCCCATTTTCTCACCTCCATATTAGGAACAATATTGCCTCAGTAACTGGAAGATGCCAGTATAACTGACCAAAGGCTGAGGAGACTGTTTAGCGGGCCAGAAAGAAGAGGAAGGAGAAGCAGACAAGCTCCCTCTCATTCTCAAGAGAGACCCTCATGTCTATGGCACCTGCCATGCGCAAACCACCTGGCTAGAGGTCTACATTTAGGATCCACTGGGTATGCCTTTCACTGTTGCCATCTTTCAGAAAAGAGAACTGAGGCTCAGTGCAGGGAGGCGACATGCCCAAGTTCCACGGCAGAGTCTGGACTTGAACCCATATCCTCTGACTTTGGAGCCTCCACCTTGGCCTGGTGACCCCAAAGTGCAGGAGAAAAGGGGGTGAATGCCAGGCCGGGCAGGGCTCACCCCACACACACCCTACTTATGAGGGGATTCAATGGAGAGGAGAGACAGGAAAGGAAGGAGGTGAGACTGGGCAGTGAGGGCGGAACACAGGTGGACAGGGAGAGCAGGGCCGACAGTCCCTGCCTGCTGAGGGTCGAGGGCTGGCTCGTCCTCTCCTCTGGGCCCGCAGCCACTTCATCTTCTGCCCATACATCGTACTGGGCCCGCGTGTGCCACTGCTGTGTGACCTCAGGCCAACCCCTCACCCTCTCTGGCCATCCCTCTACCTTTCACCCACCCTCCCAGCGTTGGAGGCCTGAGGAAAGAGATGTGAGCCTGGAGAGCCAGCCCCTGGGCTCTGGCACACAGCCACCAGGAGCGCCATTAGCATCCCAGTTTCCGGTAGGACCGGCTCAGGAAACAATTTAAGCTGCAAGAATTAGATCAAAGGAGCTGAAAGCAGGAGGAGCCCAGAAATCAGCTCCAGCAATTCCCGTGTTCAGAGCCCAGAGAACCCAGGGAGGAGGAGCGAGCTGGCCGAGGTCACACAGCCTGGCCGGTGGAGAGTGAGGGTTCTGGCCGCCCTCCAGGCCTCGCAGCGGCCAACACGCTGGGAAGGTTTGCTCCTGAGGATAGAAGGGAGGCACAAGCCGAGAGGGGAAAGCTCAGCCGGGCCCAGGGCCAGGAGATCAGGGCCCAGGCCTGGCTGGGCGGAGGGTCTGACCCAGTTCAGCCATCTCTCCAGCCTCACGCCTGCCGCCAGGCTGACCCTGGCCTCCTTAGCCCAGCCTCTCTGGCCCTGGCCTCTGCACAGGCTGCACTTCCCCCACTGCCCTCCTGCACCCTTCACCTGCCCCAAGGTCACCTCCCAGTCCATCCACTGGGTCAACACCCCAAGCCTCTGAGCTTTGTTCCCTCCCTGTAGTTCCAGGCATAACCACTGATGGCACAGATAAACCAGCCACCAAGAAAACGAGCTTCCAAACCCCAGCCTCTGCTTTCCGTGTCTGAGCCGGGGGCACGTCCTGTCTTCTGCAATATTACACTGTGTTGGAGGCACTAACAGGACAGCCCGAGCCTCCTAGCTGCCCCCTAGCCTGCCCTCTTCCCTCTGCCCCTGCCCGTCTCCCCGAGCCCTGCCCCCTCAATTCTCCACCTGGAGCCTAAGTTCCCACAAGCTCCTCGCAGACCACTCAGGGCCGTTGGACACACTGCTCCATCCACACGGGCACAGCTGGAGAGCTCCTGGTCGCCTGTCAAGAGTTGGCCCAAGTGCCTCCCACCTGCCTGACACTGTCCCTCCTTCCATCTCCACAGTCCCGGGACCCCGTGACAGCACCTGCTGTTTACCCCATCTGCACATGACTTATCTGCCTCCCAGCCTGCAGCCCTTCAGGACACAACCCACGTTCGGCTCCTCTCTGTGTCCCTAACGTCCAACCTTAGGGAGCAGGTTCAGTGAATTGGGGCTGAGTGCGCCGACACAGGTGATGCAGGAGGAATTCCTTCGCGGACGGGAAAAACAGGTTCAAAGAGGGGCCAGGACTCCCAAGGGAGAGCAGCTTGCCATATCAGAGCCGCACCAGCTCTAGGTCTCCTGAAGGCCAGGGTTCACTAGATGGAGCCTCTATCTCTCTCTCCCCTCCTGCTCCTGACTGTCCGGGGAAGATATGGCTAAAGCCCTGGTGCCCTGGTTCCCCTAAGCTGTGAAAGCTGCACAAGCCATGTTGCCTCTCTGGTCTTCATGGCCCTTGTCTGGGAGGAAGAGATAATGCACCAAGGCCTCTGGGAGGATCAAATGAGATAGGGCCGCGTGAAACAGGAACGTCACTTTCTGACTGTTGCGTGCTGTGCCCCCAGGGTGTCAGCGCGGCTGTCTGCAGCTCTTCTACAACGTGCCTCCCCAGACAGGAAGGGCACAACAGTTCAAGGTTTCTGTCCCCACGGAACATCATGGTCTAGTGCAGTCCACAGACACAGGCAGCACAGAATATGTGTCATTTCAGAGGTTCCAGCAAGAGGGACACAAAGAGGCCTTCACAAGGCCTGGGCCCAGAAGTCAGCTGTGCTTCGGGAGAGAAAGGCCACTCCAGGCAGAGGGAACCGCTCAAGCGAAGTCTCAGAGGCAGAGAAGCACCAGGCAACTCAGACACAGCCTGGCACAGTGGAGCCCTGTGGACGGAGACCAGGGGCGCTGACCTGGGTCAGAACAAGGGCACGGGACCCCCTGCCAGGGAGCTCAGAGAACGCAGTCTTCCAGTAGGTCATTTATCCGACAGCCACTCCTGAGTTTGAATCCCAGCTGCATGACTTACCTCTGTGTATCCTTGGGTAAGTTGCTAACCCCTCTGAGCTGCTGCTGTCAGCCCTTCCTGGTTCCAGTCTCTAGGGTGGCATCTGCCCTACAGGAGCTCTGTCTAGCTTCACCTTGGAAACGGTGTGTACTACCTTCCGGGAGGGCTGGCCAGATCTGCTGTCCCTGGACCTGCTGGAGGTGGTGGGGACAGGCCAGCAGTACATGGGCAGAGTAAGGGCTCATCTTGCAGCGGGCCATACAGAGCCAGCTGGGGGTGGGGGACCCGATACCACTGAGCCTTCCCTGGACAGTTCAGCCACTGCAGCCAGGGAGAAAACAGGGGAGAGTTTTAGTCTCATTTTTGAAATGAGGACATCAAGGAGCATGTACAAAACCTGCAGCCCGTCAGCTGGACCCCAGGCCTCCAGCCTTTCCCCAGCGTGCTCTGGCTTAGCACTGGGATCATTTTAGAGGGCGCTCGAAAATGCTTTGTGCTGTGCTTAGTCGCTCAATTGTGTCTGACTCTTTGAGACCCCATGGACTGCAGCCCACCAGGCTCCTCTATCCATGGGGATTCTCCAGGCAAGAATTCCCTGGAGTGGGCTGCCATTCCCTCCTCCAGGGGAATCTTCCCAACCCAGGGATCGAACCCAGTCTCCCGCATTGCAGGCACATTCTTTACCATGTGGCAATAACTGTCAGTAAGAAAGTTATTCCCTGCAAGGAGAACTCAGTTTGTCCAGCAAATCCTGATTCCCTCACAGCCCTTGCCCATTTACCTAACAAGAGGAGCCAGGCCCAGGCTCAAAGCAACAGCATCTGGCTAGAACTGAATGGATTTTTCTGTTGTTTTACTTTTTAAGATCTTTCCAGTTACCTTGTATTTATGGAGAGTAATACTGACTTTTCATACTGTTCATGCTTTTGAACTGTGGTATTGGAGAAGACTCTTGAGAGTCCCTTGAACTGCAAGGAGATCCAACCAGTCCATTCTAAAGGAGATCAGTCTTGGGTGTTCTTTGGAAGGACTGATGCTAAAGCTGAAACTCCAATACTTTGGCCACCTCATGCAAAGAGCTGACTCATTGGAAAAGACTGATGCTGGGAGGGATTGGGGGCAGGAGGAGAAGGGGACGACAGAGGATGAGATGGCTGGATGGCATCACCGACTCAATGGACATGAGTTTGAGTAAACTCCGGGAGCTGGTGATGGACAGGGAGGCCTGGCGTGCTGTGATTCATGGGATCGCAAAGAGTCGGACACGACCGACTGACTGAACTGAACTGAACTGAACTGAATACTGACTTTCCGTTTACAGTAAACACACGGTTTCCTTTGAAAAGTATCAAGGAAGAAGGAAATTGATTTCAAGAATCTAAGTTCCCAGTGGTGTAGGTGGGAACCTCAGAATTACACCACGCCTGGAGACTGCATTCAAGAGCTGTGTGGCAGGGGAAAGAAAGTCACACTACCTCTCTGAGCCGTAGGGCTTCCTCTGAGAGGTGGGATAACAGAGCCAGCACTCGGGGGCCCCAGGCCATTTGGAAAAGAGCAAGCTGGAGGACCCACAGTCACGGTTAACAAGACCTTTCAAAAGCTCTAGTAACTGACACAGCATGGGGCTGGCACAGGGTAGACAGACCAAGGGAACAGACCAGAAAGTTCCTCTGATTTTGACAAAAGGTGACATCACAGTGCCTTAGTGAAAGGATGATCTTTTCAGCTCATGGTGCTCAGTCGACTGGCTATCCTTGTGGGAAAAGCTTCGTTGTGACCCCAGCCTCACACCATACACAAAAGCAATTTCACACAGGCTGCAAATCTGACTGAAAGGTAAAACAACAAAGCTTTTTGAAGAAAACATTAGAAAAGGCATATCCACACAGTAAACAGACAAAAAGGAAAGTGCTCAACTGCACTGATCATCAAGGAAATACAAATTAAAGGCACAGTGAGATGCCATTATACCCTGATCAGAACGGCTGCAGGAAGAGACACACATACATACGCTCTCTCCCCCAAGTCCAGCTCTTCCACATTGCTGGTGGGAGGATCAACTGGTAAAACCTCTTTGCAAAACCGTTTGACCATATTAATTAAGGCTGAACAAATGCTTAATCACTCAGTAATTCTACTCATAAGTATACACTGAACAGAAACACATGCACATATTCACCAACAATAAAAAAAAGAAATACAAGAATGTTTAGCACAGAAGTATTTCTTATAGCCGAAAATTAGAAACAACTCAAATGCCTATCATCAGAAGAAAGGATGAATGTGGTGCTCAATGGAATATTACACACAGTGAAAATGGGCAAATTATTAAGCAATGCTGTGATTCCACTGATGGAAAATTGGAAAGCAGCCCTAAGTCACCTTTGGTGAGTACAAGGCAGGATGGTGGCTGCCTTTAGGGGTAGTGACTGGAAGGGGCAAGAGGGGGCTTCTGGGACTCCAGTAACACTGCTCCTTGATCTGGGTGGTGGCCACGTGGAACGGTCACAGAGCTGTATGTCTCTGATTTATGCATCGTTCTGTAGGTCAGTTGTGATTTAATAAAAGTCATAAACAGAAAAAGTTAGCGCAATATCCCAGGAAGAAGGGCTCGCTGAATCTAGTGACCCAGATCTCACCAGTTCTGGGTCCCTCGTAGCCCAGCCTGACAGACTGGACATTACATGTATGTAGGGTCCTGCCTGGCACCCAAGATGACCCAGGGGGTATGGAGCAGGGAAAGAGCCCAGGCTGGGTCAGAGTCCTGGCCTCTGGCCTTTTCACGCACAGGTGTGGGCCTCCTTCTCCGTCTCACAGGCCACTTGTGGCTTTGACCCTTGGAGTGCTCAACCCTAAGAGAGGACCCACAAGGTGGGGGTGGCAGGCCCACACCCCACTGGACACACAACTCCAAAGCTCCCTCTCTGAGAAGGGAGCACCAGCCAGCCAGGCACCATGCTCAGGAGCTGCTCTGGGCCCCGAGGCCAGGAACTGAGCTGAGGCAGGGCGGCAGTGGAGGTGCGGGAGGAGACCACAGGCCAGGCTGCGCGGGATCCCAGCCAGAGGTTCTGGAAGGGGATCAGGCTTCATCCCGAGCTGATGGAGCTGGGAAGGGTGCTGAGCAGGGGAGGGACTTGAGATCCACCTGCTGCCACACGGAGAAGGCACTGGGGAAGGACGAGACCAGGGCGGAAAAACCAGAAAGCAGGTCAGAGAGCTTGTGCGCTCATGTGTGGATGAGAGCAGACACGTTTCAGAGCTGGGTGGGAGGCAGACCCACCTGTCCCTGGGGACCAGCCTGTTGTGGGAGTGAAAGGGAGACCGCAAAAGGGCTCGCTGTGGGGGGGGGGGGTCCCTCCTCTGGGCCCCCATCCCCACACCCCTCCGTGGGTGCCCATGCTGCAGCATGGCTCGGCAGAAGGGGAGTGATCCAGGGCCAGCTGAAGGAGCCAAGGATGCCTGATAGGCTAAGCGCACCCACCCTTCCTCAACCTCCCACCACATCCCACTCCACGACACAGAGCCCCGGCCCCTTTGCCATATGACCAGAGAAGGGCCAAAGAGCTGCATCTTACAATTCCAGGAACAGTCAGTGAATGTTCTCATCTTCACTGGCATCCCTCTGGGCTGGTCCTGAGCTCACAGGAGAGGATCAGATCCCCCAGGCAGTCCAGTCCCCAGGAGGAGGGGCACAGGGGACAGAGGCAGAGCAAGACTAAGCAGGAAACACTGCGGTCAGGGCACCCAGAAGTCATGCAATAGGGGAGGGAAGGATGGTGGTGTCTCTGGGCTGGAAGGCTAGGCGGGGATGAGCAGGGGAGAGGGGCAGGATGCACTCCAGGTGGAGGGAGGGCAGAAGAGCCCCAGGTAACAGCCAGAAGGTGGGGGGCGGGGTGGAAGCAGATCCTCGGAGTGGGGAAAGCTAGCAGGACCGGCTCTGCAGGACATGGGCCTTCACTGGGGAAGCCAAGGGGAGATACGGAGGGTCAGATGCTGAAGCAGTAATGCGAGCCAAGGAGGGCCTCTTGGGAGCCAGGGCGGGGAAGCCCAGCGGCCAGGGAGGGGGCCAGGAGCCCCAAACCCTGGTAACTGCCTGGCTCTTTGCATGGATTGGGTTTTATCAACTGTTCACGCCCATTTATCCGACAGCCATTCCTGTTTCCCTTCTGCCCCACAAGCCACCATCAACACATCCCTCCATCCTACTGTGGTTGAACTTGGCCTCCAGGATCGCCTCCCTCCCTTCACCATGGGCCGAGGAACAATGGCAGGGCAGCGGGGAGAGCACAGGAGGAGGGTGAGCTGGCTCCGGCAGCAGAGCCGGGGGGCCAGGTTCCATGAGTCACTCCAGCCAAGGCTAGCTGAGCAGGCAGCATCGGGGCTGGGAAATCCTGTCTTTCTTCTCCACTGCCCTCCCCTTATCGTGTCTTTGTCTAATCCAGTCTCCACCCAGCTGCAGTGATCTTTCTAATACATAAACCTGACCAAATGCCCTGTGCTAAGGGATGAGGGGGCCTGGAGGGCAGGGCCAGGCATGCTGGGGGCGCAGAGCCTCTCGCGCTGGTCCTGGGGGACAGTGGTCCTGGGGGACAGTGGTCCTGGGGCACTGACGGCCTCTGCAGTGTATCTGGGGGGAACGTCAGCCTCGGGGTCAGCTCGCTGGGTGGCTCTGGCTGAGCCCCTGGGCCTTTGACCCTGCGCGGTCCCACTGAGACCCGGGTGTTGTGCAGACGGGGCTGGGAAGCCTCGGCAAACAGGTGAGATCCAGCCGGATCTGCCGGGCGTGGGCAGGGCCCCGAGAAGCTGGAAACCTTCCCGGGCAGCAGGCGGGCCAAGGTTCAGCCTCCAGCAGGGCAACCAGCTGGTTTGGGCACTGAAAGTCACTGGGTCTGAAACCCAGGCCACCACATCCTGGTGAGAAGATGCTGGAGAGTCGGGGGGGGGGGGGGGGGGTGCGGGGCACGGGGCAGATGAGCACCTACGCTGCTGCCCTTCTCTCTTCTACTGGGGAGAGGGGGTCACAGGTGCTGCTCACTCCACACAAGGGTAGCAGCCTGACTATAACGAGACTTGATCGGGTCACTGAAGCTTCCTCAGCTCTCCAGCACTGTGTGACCTCAGGCCAGCCCTGTCCTCGCCGGCCGGCCGGCTCTCACTGTTGAATGGTGGAGAGCGGACGCTTCTTGCGTTTCTCCAATGAGCTATGTTGTCTGTCACCAGAGCAGCCTCTTTTCCTGCTTCCTGCACAGGCAGTCTCGGCCCCTAGAACCACCTGCCACCAAAGCTCAAGGCTGGAAACCTGGTGGGGATGGTGCCCATTTCTCAGACTGGGAAACGGCTCAATTCCTGGGTCAAGCTCCTACATACCCTCAGAAATGAGCTCTACTCTTCTCATCACACAGATGAGCTCTGAGACGGAAGAGATGCATTCAGGACAGTCAGGGGCGCATCTCACACCAGAGTTCTGCTTTGCCTGGCCCAGCACACCCTCCCTCAAGCAAAGACAGTGACCCACTGATCAGCCCCAGGGAGTCCCAGTTAGCTGCGTGCTCCCATTCAGCCTTCACACATCCGCTCTGCTCTGGCCAAGGCGGCAGTGAGGAGTCAGACAGGGCCCAGTCCGGGAAGTCAGCCTGGTGGAGGACAGTGACCCCAGCACCAGGCGGAGAGAGCTCTCTAAGAGGACAGTGGTTCATTCAGATGGGGCTGGAAAGCCTCACGGAGGAGGCAGCATCAAAGCAGGAGTTCCAAGGGTGGGCTGCAATTTTTCCAGACAGAAGTGGAAGGTTTGGAGGAAGATGGAACCTTCTGGGAGGAGACAAACATTTAGGCAAGGCTGGAGGACAGGGCACAGGGGAAAGGAAGAAAGAAGGGGCTTGCAGGCCACACTGCCACAGCAGGGTCGTGGGGACCCTGAAAGACCAGCGAGGGTGCTGGGCTACTGGACAATTTACAAGACGGCTGGATGGAAAGGAGGCCAGGAGGCAGGCAGGGAGGCCAGGCTGCAGAAACGACCCCAGAGCATGGCCTTGGCTGGAGAGACCAAATGGAGACCCAATACTGGGGCGGGGTCTACAGCACACAGCCAGGCCATCTCCGGGAGGCTGGCTGCAAATCCTTCCTTGGAGGCACCATGAGGCTCCCCACCTCCCAGATGACAAACTCATCTCCTTCCGGGGTGAGCAACCTGTTGGCAGCACCTCTGGGCTCCACGTTCTGCTCTGCCCCATGTCACATTCTCGCCCAAGGCAGCCTTGAACGCAATGCCAGCTCCTTCTCCCTGTGCCCAAAGGGAAAATCAGAGCCTCAGAAAGTCCCGTCTGCACGCTCATCATCAGATGGGGAGACAGAGGCCCAGGAGGGGCACAACAGTTACCTTCCTTGTGCCTCAGGGCTCTCGCTCATCTGTAAAATGCAGTCTCCTGCTCTCTGGCCCAACCTGTCCCAACTCCGGCTCCCCTCATCCCTCTCTCCTGTAGGCAGGACTTAGCCCCAGTCAGCCTTGATGCACTCATCTGCAAAATGCGGCTCCCAGCCTGGCCCTCCCCAGTGATGGTGGGGATCAAGTGACCCTCACGACACTAGGGTTAGTGAATGCACTCCACTGAGATGCACTGAGATGCACTCCACCCTGGAAGGGGCTTCCCAGGGAGTGCCAGCGGTAAAGAACCTGCCTGCCGATGCAGCAGATGTAAGAGACGAAGGCTTGATCCCTGGGTCAGGAAGATCCCCTGGAGTAAGGCATGGCAACCCACTGTTCCTGCCTGGAGAATCCCATGGACCGAGGAGCCTGGGGGGCTACAGTCCATAGGGTCGCACAGAGTCAGACACGAGTAAAGCAACTTAACACACATGCAAGCATGCTGGAAGGCTTAACCTGACGGCATGTTAAGGATCCCGGGATGGGGTCTGGTCACTGGGGCAACCCCTGGGGACACACCAGCACACTGCCCCAGAGGTGCTGCAGCCCAGGTTCTGCCAGCCGAGGCCTCTAGGCTGAGGGTGACAGACACTGAGGGTGACCCCCTGGGGGATCTCTGAGAATGGGACCTGCGATGACACTGCAGGTGGCTCCTGTGGTAGGGTGAATGACGGGTCCCCCAAATACAGACTCCATAGTCCCTGGAACCTGCAAATGTTACCTTATACGGCAAAAAAGATTTTGCAGATGTGATTAAAGAACTTGAGATGGAGAGATTATCCTGGATTATCTGGGGAGATCCTAAAATAATCACAGGTGTCCTTAAGAAGAGGGCAGAGGGAGATGTGACTCCAAAAGAGGAAAAGGCAACGGGACTAGGGAAGTAGCGAGATGCGGTGATGGGGTCACGAGGAACACGGACAGCCACAAGGAACAGAGGCGGCCCTGGGGCCCCCAGAAGGAACTAGCCTGACTCCTTGACTTTAGCCCCTAAGACTCTTTTCAGACCTTTGACCTCCAAAACAGTAAGAGAATAAACCTGTGTTGTTTTAAGCCACTGTGTGGATGAGTGTGTCTCAGTCGGGTCCGACTCCTTGCGACCCCACGGACTGTCAGCCACCAGGCTCCTCTGTCCATGGGGTTTTCCAGGCAACCCACTGGAGTGGGTTGCCATTTCCTACTCCACTGAAGCCACTAAACTTGTGTTAATTTATCACAGCAGCGACAGGCAATGAATACGATGAATACAGCTCCTGTAGGTATGCAGCCTCATACCTCTCTCCTGCTGGAGGAACTGAGTGAGGATGAAGCTGTTACTCCTTGAACTGCTCCCAAGGAAAATAAAGTCACCCCAAACTTCAGTGTCTTAGTTACTATTGTTAGTAACAAACCAGTTGATTGCCCCCACCTCACCCTGTTGGCAGAAGTACCCAGCAGGGGGCTCTGAGGCTGGGGCTGGCTGATCAGGCCAGCAGACGGTCTGCCTTTTGTCCCCTGGGCTGCAAGGTCCTGAGGTCATCGGGGCACACCCTGACAGTGCTGGCCAGCTGGCTACCAATGTGGGCTTGGTCTGCTCTGGCCACCAGCCCCCTTGTCCCAGAGCTGACCACAGCCACCACTGTGGCAAAAAACCACAGTCCACACCCACAGGCCACCATGCCTCAGCCAGCAGCACCCTCCCTCACACCCGCAGCCTCGGGAAAGCCAGAGCCCCTGGAAACACAGCCCTGAGCAATTAGAACCGGGAGCAGGAACTCAGGCCATTACAGGCAAGCAAATGCTCACATTGCGCAATTTCCTACATCCAAGCCTGAAGGCTGGCTTCCTAAAACATCCTGGATTAGAACCCCAAAGGGACTTGGCCCATTTTGCTGTTAGCGAGCAAGGAAAGGCAAGGCCTGAGGCCAAAGCAAGTGAGGCAATCCCAGGGCATCACCATCAACCCAGGGAGGAGGAGATGCTGCAGAGTGGGGGGCCCTGAAGATAAGGCCCGGGGGGGTCGGGGGGAGGCTACTGCCAGTCAAGGAATGTTTTGAGTAGAAAGGAAAGGCATGAAGGGGCAGGTCTCTGGAGGGGCTAGAGGAGTGGAGTGGGGGGGTTTTTAAAGGCACTCAGAACACTAGAGTACATGGGAGGGCAGAGGAAGGCCGGGTGAGGCGAGAAGACCAGCAGCAGACAGATCTCCTGCCTGCCTGGCCCCGGAGAGCAAGCCCACCCACGGGAGTGGGTTGAGAGGGCCACAGTTTCCAACCACAGAAGCCAAGAGGGGCTTCCTCTTTCCTTTCACCCTTCTCCCAAAGTCGGCCCCTCCTTCCTCTGGGCTGTTCCTTCCCCAGGGAAGAAAGGACTAAGTGATGCGGTTAGTTATATGTTATTATAGTTATAGTTATTAGTTATAATGACGACTAAACACCATGTACTTTGTAATGCACTTTTAGTGATACAAATTAACTTCATCATCAACCCCCGAATCCCTACATTTAGGCAGCATTTATCCCCATTTCACATATGAAGAAACTGAGACTCACAGGGGAAGTTTCCTGCCTCAAGGTCACGTGCAGAGCCAGTCTCGGCTGGGAGGAAGCTTGACACATGTCAGGCCCTGCAGGTAGGAGAGGTCATGGAGGCAGGTTTTGCAGTGCCCACTGGGGGCTCCAAGAGGGCCTCCCATTCAGGCACCAGGGCTCAGGGCTGTCCCGGGAGCCTGCAGGGAAGTCAAGGGCAGAAGCAGCCAGAGACAGCACTGGTCTGGGACCAGTGTTCTGGACGTCACCCCCCCAACACACACCCCCCAAAACCCACAGGCCTCTCACACCTCATCAACTTCCCCAAACCTGCTCCACCGCCAGTGGTGGCCCCAACTCAGAAAGGGCTCCCCCAGACACCCTTCCCCATGCTCCACCCCTCTCCCATGGGAAGCCCTATCAGATCCCTCCTTGGGTGCCAAGCCAAGTCTGGGTGGGGAGCTGGGAAGGGGAGAGGCAAGGGGAAAGAGAAGGGGGCTTCTCCTTGCTCTGGCCCTCTGCTCACTGGCCTCCAGAGCAACTCGCCCACCACAGAGCCACACATCTGATGATCTAATGCCCTTTTTTGTCGTTGCTCAGTCCCTAACTCTGGTCCGACTCTTTGGGACCCCATCCACTGCGGCACGCTGCACTTCGCTGTCATTCTCGCCCCTACCCTTGGACCACATGCAGTTGCCTGCTTCCAGGCCTTCACTCATCTATCCCCAGGCCTGCAGTGCCCTGCCCTTTCTTTTCTGCTGGGTGAACTTTTCATCCTTCAGCACCCAGTACAGATGTATCCTTCACAGTGAAACCTCGCCCAGCTCCTGGGCAGGGGCGAGGTTTGGGTGCATTGGGTGCATTGGTGTGCAACTCTGGGCAGGGGCTTCCGGGTTTGACCCATCCGCTTCATCAGTCAGAAGAGAGGTTCCTCAGGGTAATGACCCCGCCTAAGCACCTCGATGTCCTGGCTTCCAGCTCTGGCCTGAAGCAGCAACAGCTGGGTCCACCCTGCCCCGCCCTCAGCAGGGAAAGCAGCCAGGCCTCCCCACCCCCACCCGGGGAACTCCAGACCGCAGCAAAGGCCAGGCCCAAAGACCCTGGGTAGGAGGGTCTCAATCCTTGCAGCAGAACAATAGTTCCCTCAGGAGTCCTCACCTAAGTATGGGTAGACTGAGCCCCACTCTCAAACTCCCTCTCTTCCAGGAAGTCTGCCCAGATTTCTCCCTCCCCAGAATCCTAAAAATAATTGACCTCGCACTTCTCTCTAGCTGCTAGTGCAGGGAAAGGATTCTGATTTGAGAGCCAGGCCAACTCAGGTACAAAATTCTGGTTTAGCAGTCCTGAGAGCAAGAGTAGCCTCCACCCTCTGAGCCCCACTCTCCTCAACCCTGTGGGGTCTGGGTTGACTCTCACCACAGGAAATGAAACCTGGAGAGAACTTGGCACCTGTTAATCATCCGTCCTGCTTCACCTCTGGAACCCTGGTGGGTCTCCTCCGACTCCCAACTCTGAAGGAGGGAAGCATGATCCGAGAAGCGCAAGACCCATTCTCCCCCAGTTCTGCCTGCCTCCCCGGCCCCCTCACACATACACCCAAGCCCTGCAGCCCAGGGAAAAGGCCCCTATCCAACCTGACAAGAGGATCAGGAAGGGAACCGGCTTTGGCCTTGCCCCTTTTCCCAAGCGGCCAGGGACGGGGGATGGGGAAGCACCCCGGAGGGGTTGTAGAATTGAAAGGGTGGAGGTCTGGGAAGGGATAGGAAAGGGAATCCTGAGGAAGAGGAGGGGAAGAGCCAGTCAAGCCCCGGGAGCTAAGCCCCCAGCTGGTATGAACTAAGAAAACAGCTCCGGAACACCCAGGTGCAGTGGGAAGACGCCCCTCGTCGCGGATGGGGGTGGGGAGAGCCCCGGGGGCCGGGGCGGATCCCAGGCGGTCCTCGCCCCTCCACCCCGGGGCCTCAAAGCCAGCGCTCACCTCTTTCCTCCCCAGCGGCGGGGTGTGTACCCCCACACCCACCGATTCGTGATCACAGGGCACGCGCTGCCCCGCAATGCACCCGTACACACACACCCCCGAAACACACATGAACACCCGCGCGCTCGCACACGCCTCCCTCTGCGCAGCGTCTTCTACCTGCCGCGCCGCCGCGGGTCCAGCGGATTCGGGGATGCAGCGCTCGGCGCCGGCACCGGAACAGAGGCTGGACCTCCCCCCACTTAGTGGCCTCCGGCTCCGGCCCGCGATCGGCTGGGGCTGGCCTGGGGCGGGGGCTCGAGCTAGGACTCCCTCGGCGGCCCGCCCGGCCCCGCGGCCTCCGCCCAGCTGGGGACGGGGGCGTGGTTTCCAGCGAGGCTGAAGGGACAGGATTGATGCGCATGCGAACTGGTGCCGAGCTCCGAGGCGACCCGGGCGTGAGGTGGCTGCGGAGTTCCCGCTGGAAAGTAGGAGAGGATCTGGGGGCCCGCGCGCCTCAGCCCAACCCCTGACCGCTTGATCGGGCCCGTGTTCTCCGGTCCCTTCCTCCCTACATCTCCAGGAGTCCCCCAGGGCCCAGCCGAGGCTGGCACTGAGCCAGGGGGCTGGGAAAAGAAGGACACGAAGAGGCGAGCACCCATCTCCATGTCCGTGTTTGTGCGTGTGATAGTCACTCAGTCGTGTCCCACCTCTTTCGACTTCATGGACTGTAGCCGGCCAGGCTCCTCTGTCCATGTGATTCTCCAGGCAAGACTGCTGGATTGAGTTGCCATTTCCTCCTCCAGGGGATCTTCCAGACCCAGGTATCCAACCTGGGTCTCCTGCATTGCAGGCAGATTTTTTCCTGGTGGGAGCCACCAGGAAAGCCCCTTTTCATGTCCATGCTGCTGCTGCTGCTGCGTCATCACTTCAGTCGTATCCGACTCTGTGCGACCCCATGGATGGAGCCTACCAGGCTCCTCCATCCATGGGATTTTCCAGGCAACAATACTGGAGTGGGGTGCCAATTCGGGATGGAGGAGCCAGACCCAGACCCCTGGAGGTGCAAAGAGGGCCCTTGTCAAATGGGGAAAGCTGGTTCCAGACCCATATCGAATATTTATTTACTTGTGCAATGATGGGAGGACAGAAGGAGGGGCATATTCCCCAAATAAGATAGAGAAGGTTTGTGAATGACCAGTCCTGGCACACAGTAGGGGCTCTGGGATGGCAGGACAGACGTGCTTATTATGCTCATCGGAGGCCTAGGTCAGCCCACTTCGAAGATGAAGAAGTTCAGACCCACCATCTCTCCCTCCTGTGTTCCCCTGCACACTAAGTCACTTCAGTAGTGTAGGACTCTATGCAACTCTATGGACTGTGGCCGGCCAGGCTCCTCTGTCCATGGGAGTCTCCAGGCAAGAATATTGGAATGGGTTGCCATTTCCTTCTCCAGGGGATCTCCCCGACCCAGGGATAAAACCTGCGTCTCTTACATCTACCTGCGTTGGCAAGTGGGCTCTTAACCACTAGGACCACCTGGAAGCCCAGTGTTCCCAGTCTTGGGTGATGTCATGTACTTAAGTCACTCTGACTAACCCAGCCTCTTCATGGCCTGTCCCAGGCCTCCCAGACATCCCCAACCCCCCACTCCCAGGTGTAGGTCCAGTCCTTTACAGAGCCTTGCAAATATGTAGCCATGACCCACCGCCCACAGAACAATGTTCCAAGGCTGTGCCCTTGCCTGACTGTCCCAGGCAAATCGCACTCCACTGCCCCTGCCCTGGGATGCAGCCTCCCCAGGCTCTCAGTGCTCTTCTCAGGGGTTCCCAGTGCTCCTCTCAAGGGCTCCCAGCTTCCCTGCACTCAGACCTTGTCTAATGGGGACCTGCACAGTCTGAAAGGCTCTTCCTTGCCTCTATACATGGCACATCTTGGTATCAGGCTTGGCCCTAATGTCATGTCTCCACCACAAAGCCCTACCCCCATCTTCAGCATCCCCACCTGGCCTCTTGTGTCTCTTCCAGGGCCCTAAACTCATGCTGCCTCTCTGGGGTTAGTGGTGGAGTGTGCAGGCAGGTGAGGCTGAGGCTTGTTCTAGGAAAGACAGTACTGCTTGGTGAAGCCAGGGAGTTCTGGGCTCGGGTCCTCACCCTGCCAGTTACTGGCTGTGTGATCCAAACAAGTCCACTGTCCTTTCAGAGCCTCATTTTTCTGTCTGTAAAATGGGCTTCTAGCAGAAGTGAGTGATGATCACATATAGGTAAGCGGTATTGAGCAGCACTGCCTCTGGGCTGGGCAACTCCCACATGTTCATAAGTGAAGCTGGGGTCCTGGCTGAGAAAATGTGGCTGGTTCAGCCTTCACAAGGGTAGAGTTCACAGGATGCTTAGCTCTCCCTTATGTATTTCAGAGTGTTAGAGCCACAACACTCTGAAATACAAAGTTTCGTGGTGGTTGCAAGAATGTGTCCTGGACTCACCGCCTGGGTTCATGTCAGCTGTGTGACCTTGGGCAAGTGACCCACACTCTCTGTGACCCCGTCACCTCACCTATAAAATGATGATAGTAGCACCACCCCACGGGGTTGCTGTGGGGATTAAATGGACTGAGTCACATAAAGCACTAGAGTGGGCCCTGGCTGAGAGTTAGTGTTCAGCAGGGCTTAGCTACTATTTCCATCTAGCCCAAACCCCTCGTTTTGTGAAGACACTGGGTCCCCAGGACCAGAGACATGTACACATGGCTACTCAGAAGCCCAGCCATCCTAGGATCTTAGAACTGGAAGGACCCACCCCAGAGCCCATCTCTGGCAGCTCCCACCTCCTCTAGCAGATGAGGAAAGAGACCTAGAGAGGGACAGTGACGTGTCCAGGGCACCCAGTCTGGTGGAGTGGGAGAGGCATTGGCCTTGCTCTTGTTGGGGGTTGGGAGGGAGGTTTCCAGACAAGACAGGAAGAGCCTGGTCCCCCAAAAAGAGGGGGGGGAAGGGGCAGGGCTCTGATGATGCTCTGGCTCCAGGTCCCTGCTGGTTGGTTGTTATAAACTGATTCACCAAGCGGTGCCATCACGGGGCCTGCGGTGTAGGCGCTTTTCCCATTTAATTCTCACAACCACCCTTGGCAGGAGCTCTCATTAGCCCCATTTTACAGATGACAGAACTGAGCCTCCGGGAGATGCTCCAGTCACACAATTAGGAAATGGCAGACCTGGGATCCTATACACCCTGTCTGACTCCACTCTTGTGCCCTTCCCCTCCTCCTCTCTCCCCTCGCCTCCTCTTCACCTCTGATGGCTCTTTGACTGACTGCCCCACCTCTGCTACATCCTCCTGCAAATGGACACCTCATTCCCTCACAAGGCAGCCCTTTCCACTTCTCTTGAGAGAGTGTCTGTCACCCAGAGCTGAGCCCGTTCCCTCCTCCTAGTTCTGCAGGACTTCATAGCCTCCTCCCCACCAGAGCCCTGGAGGGAAACTTTTGTACTGCAGGACAGCAGACCCCTATCTTCACTGCTCCTGTACATAACAGAGTTTCCCAAGTGAAATTTTTCTTTTGTGTTAAAATTTATTTAGCTGTGCCGGGTCTTATCTGCAGCATGCTGGATCTTCGACCTTCATTGCAGCATGTGTGGTTTTTTAGTTGCGGTATGAGGGATCTAGTTCCCTGACCAGGGGTTGAACCCCGGCCACCCGCATTGGGAGGGTGAAATTTTAGCCACTGGACCACCAGGGAAGTCCCCCAAGTGAAATTCTTAAAAACAGTAATTTCTTTTAAAGATCCCATGGGCTTCCCTGGTGGCTCAGACAGTAAAGAATCTGCCTGCAATGTGGGAGATCCAGGTTCGATCCCTGGGTCAGGAAGATCCCTTGGAGAAGGGAATTGCTAGCCACTCCATTATTCTTCACTGGAGAATTCCATGGACAGAGGAGCCTGGCGGGCTACCGCCCATCAGGTTGCAAAGAGTTGGACACGACTGAACTAACGTTTTTACTTTCAAAGAAAACCTGCTGGCAAGGGGAGTGGCTCAATACGGAGCTTAATGTCTTGGGGTGGAGTACTCAAGTAACCTCATTAACCAGTTCCCCCACGGCCATCTAGCCAAGGGGATGGGATCTCAGGAAGAGGAGTGGAGCTGGACACACAGAACTTTTCAGGACACAGAAAACTAACAAACAGTATTCTCCTGAGAGCTCAGGAAAGGGGAGAGCCATGTTGAACTCGAGGGACGAGCAGACACCATGGAAAATAGGGATACGAAAGACAAACATGAACTCTGACTTGCTCTCAATTCCATGCTACTCTGAAACACTACTTATATTTTGTTAGTATCCTGGATATTATTAGGAGCCAGCCAAAACCAAGTGGGATTGATTCCAGGAATATGAAGTTGGTTTAACATTAGGAAATCCATTAATAGTATATGTTAGCTAGGACTGCCGTAACAAGCCACCACAAACTGGGCAGCTCAAACACAGAAATTTACTGTCTCACAGATCTGGAGGCTAGATGTCCAAGAGCAGTGTGTCATCAGGGCTGGGTCCTTCTGAGGGTTGTGAGGGAGGATCTGCCCTGCGCCTTTCTCCTTAGCTTCAGGTGGTTTGCCGGCAGTCTTTGACATTCCTTGGCTTATAACACAACACCATGATCTGCACCTTTGTGTTCACATGTGTTCTCCCTGTGTATCTAATCTCATGTCCAAAGTTCCCATTTATAAGGACACGGGTCATGTTGGATTTTTCAAGATCTTTCTGTGTTGTTGGGTGTTGTCATTATAGACATGACTGAACCGGCTAAGTCTGCTCCTGCCCCTTAAAAGGGCTCTAAAAAAGCTGTGACCAAGGCCCAGAAGAAGGACAGCAAGAAGCGCAAGCGCAGCCGCGAGGAGAGCTACTCTGTGTACGTGTACAAGGTGCTGAATCAAGTCCATCCGGACACCGGCATCTCGTCCAAGGCCATGGGAATCATGAAATCCTGCGTCAACGACGTTTTCGAGCGCATCGCTGGCGAGGCATTACAACAAGCACTCGACTATCACATCCAGGGAGATCCAGACTGCCGTGCGCTTGGTGCTACCTGGGGAGCTGGCCAAGCACGCCGTGTCCTAGGGCACTAAGGCTGTCACCAAGTATACCAGCTCCAAGTAAATATAATATGCCTAGCTGCTGTTAATGGAGAAGGCAATGGCACCCCACTCCAGTACTCTTGCCTGGAAAATCCCATGGACGGAGGGCCTGGTGGGCTGTAGTCCATGGGGTCACTAAGAGTCAACTTCACTTTCACTAATGACCTCATTTTAATTTGGTCACCTCTGAAAAGACCTTATTTCCAAATTTCATTATGAGGTGCTAGGAGTTAGACTTCAACTTCTTTTGGGGGTGGACACAATTCAACCCATAACAAGCATGCACCGTACTAATGAACCTAAGGGGAAAATCATGATTCTGGGGGGAGGGGGCATGCTCTGTAGTTGTGGCATGCAGGCTTAGTTGCCCCATGGCACATGGGATCTTAACTCTCCAACCAGGGATCAAATCCATGCCCCCTGCAGTGGAAGCATGGAGTCTTAACCACTGAACCACCAGGGAAGTCCGATGATTTTTTCCTGTAGATGCCAAGACAGTCTTTAACAAAATTCAACACCAATTCATAATAACATCTCTCAGTGAAATAGGAAGTGAGAGATATGTTCTCAATATGGTAAAAGGTAGCCCTAAAGCCTTAAATAAACATCTTATTTAACTAAGAAACACTGGAAGATCAGGAACAAGGCAAGAATAGACTGTCTACACCACTATTCTACACTGTACCAGAGATATTAGCTAATACAACTAGACAAAATAAATCAATTTAAGGCCTAAGACTGAGTAAAGAAGAAAAATATATATATATCTATTTGCAGATCATATAATGTTATACCTGAAAAAAAAAAAAAACCCAGAGAACCAATGATAAAACTAATTCAAATAGTAAGAGACCTTGCTGAAATAGCAGGATACAAAATTAAAATACAAAATTCAATGGCTTTTATATATACAAACAATAAACAGAGGTCAGAAAGGTGGAGAAAAGCCTTTTCACAATTAAAAAAAAATTAAATGCTTAGGAACACACTTAATGAGAAATGCATAAAAATACATGAGGAAAATTTTAAAACCTTCTTGAAAGACACTAAGAACAAACAGAAAGACATCTCCTATTCTTGGACAGGATAAGTCAACATTACAAAGATGTCAGTTCTCCCTAACTTAATTTGTAAATTCAATACAATCCAAATAAAACTACCAGCAAGCTGTTTTATGAAGATATATGAGTTGAAAAGTCCATCTGGAAAGATAAACATGCAAGAACAGGTAGGAAAACACTGGGAAAGAAAAACTGTGAGGAAGAAATAGCTTTAGCAGAGATTAAAAAAGAGAAAGCTTCTGTCATTAGAAATGGGTGGCACTGGTACATGAATAGACAAATTGCAAAAGACAGAAATTTAGAAACAGACACAAACACATCTTTACCCCAGTGACTCGAGAAGCCATCTTTGATACATTCTAAAAATGGACTTTGTTATAAATGGTACTGGGGACAATTGGGTAGCCATTTGAAAAAAGATAAAATTAAATCCATATGTCACACCCAGCAAAAGAATAAATGACGTGAATTAGGGCTCTAAGAGTAAAAACTAAAACAACACAAAGACCAGAAGAAAACATGGGGGACTTCCTCTTTAGCTCTGATATTGGGTAAGGCTTTCTAACCATGATTCAAAACCCAGAGGATGTAAAGAAAAGATCAATAAATTTGACTATGTGAAAATTTATCCCTGGTGGCTCAGACAGTAAAGAATATGCCTGCAATGCAGGAGACCTGAGTTCAAGCGCTGGGTTGGGAAAATTCCCTGGAGAAGGGAATGGCTACCCACTCCAGTAGTCTTGCCTGGAGAATTCCATGGACAGAAGAGCCTGGTGGGCTACAGCCTATGGGGTCGCAAAGAGTCAGACATGACTAAGCAACTAATACACACACGTGAAAATTTAAAAACTTTGCATGACGCATAAAGTCCACAGATAACTGACAAACTGAAAGAAAATAGTCTCAACATAATACCACAAAGGGCAAATATCCCTAATATATAAGTAACTCTTAAAAACTGAAAACAAAACTAAAAAATCCAGTAATAAAATAAGAGTAAAGGCATGAATAGACAGTTTACCAGAAAAGATATAAAAATGGTCCTCAAACATATGGGGAAAAAATGCTCAAGGACACAATTAGAGAAAGGCAACTGAAAATAACACTGAGATAGGTACCATTTGTCACCTATTCAGACTGGCAAAAAAAAAAGTCCCATTCTGCTGTCCGGGTTGAAGGGGAAAATCACACACATTCTGCTGTCCGGGTTGAAGGGAAACAGGTGCGGGAATACATTGCTGATGGGAATGCAAATTGGTGCAATTCTCTCCAGGAAAATTTGGCAATACCAAATGAAATTAAATACATGCGCACCCTTGAACCCAGCAACTCCACTTCTAGGAATTTATCCTGAAGCTAGACCTCCAACAATGTGAAAATGCATACGCAAAAGGTTTTTCATTGAAGCATTACTTCTTAATTGCAAAATACTGGGAACAATATGGGCTTCCCAGGTGGCTCAGTGGTAAAGAATCTACCTGCCAATGCAGGAGACAAGGCTTGATCCCTGATCTGAGAAGATCCCACATACCAAGGAGCAACCAAGTCCCCGCACCACAACTAGAGCCCGGGAGCCACAACTACTGAGCCCACAAGCTGAAACTACTTAAGCCCACGCCCTACAGCCCATGCTCTGCAATAGGAGAAGCCACGGCAGTAAGAAGCCTCTACCTCACAACTAGAGAGTAGCCCCTGCTCACCGCAACTAGAGAAAAGCCCACATAGCAACAAAGACCCAGCACAGCCAAAAATAAATAAATGACATTATTAAAAAATACTGCCAACAATGTACTCCTACGTGGAGAGTGGTTGGATAAACTATAGCATATCTCGGAGAAGGCAATGGCACCCCACTCCAGCACTCTTGCCTGGAAAATCCCATGGGTGGAGGAGCCTGGTAGGCTGCAGTCCATGGGGTCGCTAAGAGTTGGACAAGGTTGGGCTACTTCACTTTCACTTTTCATTTTCATGCATTGGAGAAAGAAATGGCAACCCATTCCAGTACTCTTGCCTGGAGAATCCCAGGGATGGGGGAGCCTGGTTGGCTTCCATCTATGGGATCACACAGAGTCGGACACGACTGAAGCAACTTAGCAGCAGCAGCGTAGCATATCTAGACAAAGGAGCACTATGCAGTTGTTAAAAAAAAAAAAAAAAGGGAAGAAAAGAAAGAGAATGAGCAAGATCTCTGGATTTGTATGGCATGAATTTCAGCAAGGACTATTAAGTGAAAAAAAGCAAAAGCCAAGATCATCTATACAGTATGCTCCTCTTCATATAAGAGCCTGCTGAAGCTGCTGCTAAGTTGCTTCAGTCGTGTCCGATTCTGTGTAACCCCATAAACCGCACCCCACCAGGCTCCCCTGTCCCTGGGATTCTCCAGGCAAGAACACTGGAGTGGGTTGCCATTTCCTTCTCCAATGCATGAAAGTGAAAAGTGAAAGTGAAGTCGCTCAGTCGTGTCCGACTCTCAGCGACCTCATGGACTGCAGCCTACCAGGCTCCTCAGTCCATGGGATTTTCCAGGCAAGAGTACTGGAGTGGATTGCCATTGCCTTCTCCGAAGGAAGAGCCTATAAGAACATACATAATTGTCTCTCTTGTGTGCAAAGGAAATGGGACAGGAACAGATGAGATAGTGATGTGATGGAAGCAGGCTAGAAGGTTGAGGGGATGGAAAGATACAGAACAGGGCAGGGAGGGGAGTAAGGAGTGTCTGTCTTCTAACTGTATCTTTTAAAATGCCACTATTGAGATGATTTATATACCATAAAAAATCACCATCTTAAAGTATCACATTCAGTGGATTTTAGTTTATTCACGAAGTTGTGGTTAAGATTTTGCGCTTCCACTGCAGGGGCCGCTGCATTCGACCCATGGTCAGGAAACTAAGATCCTACATGCAAAGTGACCAAAAAAAAAAAAGAAAAGAAAAAAAGAAAGAAAAGAAATCCACTCATTTACTTTCTATCCCTATGGATTTGACTATCTAGACATTTCATATAAATAGAATCCAGCTTCTTTCACCTAGCGTACCACTTTCATGGTTTATTGACATGGTAGCATGAATCAGAATCCCATGGGCAGAGGAGCCTGGTAGGCTGCAGTCCATGGGGTCGCTATGAGGCGGACATGACTGAGCGACTTCACTTTCACTTTTCACTTTCATGCATTGGAGAAGGAAATGGCAACCCACTCCAGTGTTCTTGCTTGGAGAATCCCAGGGACGGGGGAGCCTCGTGGGCTGCCGTCTATGGGGTCGCACAGAGTCGGACACGACTGAAGTGACTTAGCAGCAGCAGCATGAATCAGAACTTCATTTCTTTTCATGGCTGGATAATGTTCCTCTGTGTGTATTTACCACATTTTGCTTATCTATGCATCCTTTGATGGACATTTGGAATTTTTCCACCTTGGGCCTATTATGGATAATGCTGTTAGGAACATTCAACTGCAAGCTTTTGTGTGACACACGTTTTTAATTCTCTTGGGTAAACACATAGGAATGGAATCACTGGGTCATGGAGTAAAGCCATGTGAAACCACCAGTTTTCCAAAGAGTTCAGCGCATACTCACGAGGCTCTCAATCCTCCCACACCGAGCCCTGCGAATTGCAGATCCTGGAGCTCGTCTTGGTGGGAATACACTGCCCGAGGCCTCAGCAAACGGACGGTGCTGAAGTGGATCTGGTGCCCAAAGCCCCTGCCAAGGAGGGGCAGCTGGATCCAGTGGCTCCTGGACTCTCCAGTGTCCTGCCCAGGCCAGTACCGGTGGGTGAGGTCGGGGAGTAACGACGTGTGGGTGTTTCCTGGACCATCTGGGACCCAGAGGAGGTGGCACCTGCCCCTGGCCCTCCCTGGGGCAGAGTGTGGACTCCCGAAGTGGCTCTAGGCTCCCAGCTCAGCACTGAGGCTGGGAGGGGGAGGTGAGGAATAGGGGGGGCTATTCTGCTGAACTGGGTGCCGAGAGGGTCCTGGTTGGGGCTTAAGAGACACTGAGGTCCACAGGGCAGCCAGGAAAAGGTGGTTTCCCCTGAGGCAGCTGGGGACAGGCGCTCATTTGCTCAGGAAGTTTCCGGATTTCGTTGAAGGTTTGGGGTACTCTGGCACCTGGGAGGGCCCTGAGGGGTGAGAGGGAGCACGTGCCCCACTGTGGCAGGCCTCCTTGATGCCCATGTAAGCCAGGATTGGGTGGGAGGGGGGGCTGTGTCAGGAGTCTCAGACCATGCAGGTAGCTGTCTCCAATCTCTGAGAGTTTGGGGGGCTCTCTTCTCCCCACTGTGCAGAGCCTGGCACTGCTCACACAGGGGTGGGGTGGGGTCCTTCAGAAGCTGTCAGCCGGGTCCTGCCCTGTGGCAGAGCCTCCAGCCCTCACAGGGCTGCTGTGGAGGGGGCAGGGGCGGGGTGGTGAGGTGTAGGGGAGCGTAGCTGACACCCAGTGTGGAACATTCTGAAGACACTCGGGGATTCCTGTCCTCTGCTGCATGCTGGGGAGCTGTGGGGTGAATGAGGGAGGGCCCCAGGCGGGTTGGTATGTGGCGTGAGGGGCCCTGCGTGCCCCCTAGACTCCCAGGACAACTCACTCTCCACGGGCAGTGCCCACAGAGCTTTTCCATGCTGGACCCCTCCATGCCCCGTCACCCCAAAGGGCCAGACCTGAGCCAGCCTTCCTGTCAGTCCTGACAAGCACGCCCCTCCCCTCCCACGGCCCCTGCCTGAGTGCACGCCCTGCCCATTCCATCTCCCAGAACCTCTGGACTCTCCCCACTTCTTCCTCTCTCCCAGACCCCTTACACATCACCTCCTCACTCCCCCCAGGACCCCTCCTGCCCCTCAGATCCCTTGTCCCACAGCCAAATGAACTTTCTAGAACACACATCCAATCTCTTACCTATAGCTCCAAACACTTGACACCAGGAGTAAAGGAAAAACAAACAAACAAACAAAATGACATTTTAAAAACTGACATCGTTTCTGTGTTCTTGGGAGTATGAGAACGAGCCTGGAAAGACTGCTCTTCTACTGGGAAAACAGGTCAGTGGGCCTGTTTGTTACTCCAAGGCCAGGCTGAGTCTGGCTGGAGGGCAGAAGAGCGTCATCATCACTACCGAACCATCCTGTAAATGACCCGGCCCAGGTTGGAGACAGGCCAGTTTTAAAAATTATCATAACGTTGATTCAAGGCTAAGAGATTGGTAGCCCCAAACCCCCCACCCTCCCCCCACCGCGCCCCTCCCCCACGGCCCCTCCCCTCCACCCGCGCCACCCCCTCCTCGAGGCGGGGAAGAGGGAACGCCGCCTGGTGAGCAGCAGGCGGCCCCTTCAAAGCTCTGGGTTCTACTCTCCTGGCTCCAGGCTCCGCGCAGAGCCCAGCCTTGAGGGGCGGAGTCCTCCTTCCCCTAAGGCAGCGAGGGGAGGGGCGCCCCTCAGGGCCCAGGGCAGACAAAGGGCACCTACCGTTCAGACCGCTGGGCGTTCCCGCCGCAGAACTGAACTATCTCTGGGCTGAGGCTGGGCCTGGAGCCCTCACTACCTCAGACCTGCGGTGCGATGCTGCAGCCACTGCTCCTTCCCAGTCCGCTTTCCTTTCCACTGGGGGTGGGAGCTGGGAGGGCTCTCGGGCTCGGACTCCTGCCTCCCCCCGAATCATTGTTTGCTCTTTTCTTCCAGGTATGAGGGATGGGGCAGGTGTGGCATTGGGTGGGGAAAACTGAAGTGGGGCCTTTCCTTTGAGTTCAGCCTTCACCTCCTGCTCCCAAGTGCAGCTGAGATGGGTAAGACTGAGGAGATTTTACACAAATGATGTTATAGCTGTGGCTGGGTGAGGCGACGGTGGTGCTGTTTGCCTCTTTAGGCAACTGCTTCAGCTCTGGGTTTGGTGGCTGTCCAGCATGGTGCCTGCGGCCGTAGTCAGGGCAGACTTGGTGACTTTGGGCAGGTCATTCATTTACCTGGGCCTCAGTCTCCACATCTGCCCAATAGGAATGATAATAATCCCTGTTCCCTGGACGGGGTGAAGATACGAGGAATTCAGGGGCTTGGAGGTGCTTTGTAACATGCTATCTCTGTACGTTAATTAAGATGTTTAGGACTTACCTGGTGGATAAGAATCTGCCTGCTAATGCAGGGGACATGGGTTTGATCCCAGGTCTGGTAAGATTCCACATGGCAAATAGCAACTAGGCTCTTGTGCCCCAACTACTGAGCCCACATTCTGCAAGTACTGAAGCCTGGGCCTAGAGTCTGTGCTCGTAACAAAAGAAGCCATCACAACAAGAAACCCATGCAAAACAATGAAGAGTAGCTCTTGCTCGCTGCAACTAGAGAAAGCCCTCTCGCAGCAAAGAAGACCTAGTGCAACCAAAAGTAAATAAATAAACACTCAGTCAGTTCATTTCAGTCACTCAGTCGTATCTGACTCTTTGAGACCCCATGGACTGCAGCACACCAGGCTTCCCTCTCCATCACCAGCTCCCGGAGCTCGCTCAAACTCTTGTCCATCAAGTCGTATCAGGTCAGTGATGCCATCCAACCATTTCATCCTCTTTTGTTCTCTTCTCTTCCTGCCTTCAATCTTTCCCAGCATCAGGGTCTTTTCAGATGAGTCAGTTCTTCCAATCAGGTGGCCAAAGTATTGGAGTTTCAGCTTCAGCATCAGTCCTTCCAATGAATATTCAAGACTGATTTTCTTTAGGATTGACTAATTTGATCTTCTTGCTGTCCAAGGGACTCTCAAGAGTCTTCTCCAACACCACAGTTTGAAAGCATCAATTCTTCTATACTCAGCTTTCTTTATAGTCCAACTCTCACATCCTTACATGACTACTGCAAAAATCGTAGCTTGGACTAGATGGACCTTTGTTGGTAAAGTAATGTCTCTGCTTTTTAATATGCTGTCTAGGTTGGTCATAGCTTTTGTTCCCAGGAGCAAGCGTCTTTTAATTTCATGGCTGCAACCACCATCTGCAGTGATTTTTGAAGCTCAAGAAAATAAAGTCTGTTATTGTTTCCATTGTTCCCGTATCTATTTGCCATGAAGTGATGGGACCAGATGCCATGATTTTTTGAATCTTGAGTTTTAAGCCAGCTTTTTCACTTTCCTCTTTCGCCTTAATCAAGAAACTCTAATTCCTCTTCGCTTTCAGCCATAAGTGTGGTGTTATCTGCATATCTGAGGTTATTGATATTTCTCGGGGCAATCTTGATTCCAGCTTGTGTTTCATCCACCCGGGCATTTTGCATGATGTACTCTGCATATAAGTTAAATAAGCAGGGTGACAGTATACAGCCTTGACATATATATTTTAAAAATATCTTAACTGCATCACTTTTAGATTCAGTCCTAGGTGTATTTTTATTTCTACTATAAATGGTACTTTTACAAAATGACTTTTCCTGATTGCTTATTGGGGCATCCCTTGTGGCTCAGCTGGTAAAGAATCCGTCTGCAATGTGGGAGATCTGGGTTCAATCCCTGGGTTGGGAAGATCCCTTGGAGAAGGGAAAGGCTACGCACTCAGGTATTCTGGCCTGGAGATTCCATGGACAGTCCATGAGGTCGCAAAGAGCTGAACATGACTGAGTGACTTTCACTTTTGTATTTTTATTTCTACTATAAATGGTACTTTTATAAAATGACTTCCCCTGATTGCTTGTTACTATATAGAAGTTAAATTGATTTTTGTACATTGATTTTGCACTGGAACAATTGCCACATTTTAAAATTAATCAATCAACTAGGATTTTTGTGTTTTGGTGGGTTTTCTAAAGTAGGCTGTTTCTCAATGAGGTGTACTGCCCCCTAGAGGGAGATTTGAAAATTTGTAAGGGATTTGTTGTGCCCAAGAATTTACACATCATAATACATATTATTTATTTTATTGACATTTTATATTACAATGAAAGAATTATATTCATTTTTTGAAAATACTATAAAAGAATTTAATTTCAGGATAGGGTGTACAGCATTAATTTTATGGGGAAATGGGATCTAATAGGGTTACAAACCTCTGAAGTTTTGATAATTTTTTTTCAAGTCATTATCATTAAAAAAAATTTTTTTTGCCCACTCCTCTGCAGTGAAAGGACAGAGGCCTAATTAGTGGACCGCCAGGGAATTACCTCATTATCATTTTAAGCCTTTACCTTACCTTGCTGTGCTCTCAAGCCTTGGACAGTTGAACAGTGGTGATGATGGGCACATGCAGTCTTTTCAGACTCAAAGGAAATGCTTCCATATTTCACTAAGATTTTCTTTAAATCACAAAAGGATGCTGAATTTTATCAAAAAATCCCCCCCACTCGCCCAACATCTGATTCATATTTATCTTGATGTGATGTACCACATTGACGGATATTTCTTTTTTATCCATATATTCTGATTCCTTTTCTAATGCTAGGCCCACCTCACATTTCTGGGATAAATCCGTCTAAGTGCTATGTCATCCTTTTTACATATTGCCACATTGTGTACTAGCATTTCATGTAGAATTTTGCATCTGTGTTTGTTAGTGAGGCAGGCGTATCATTTTCCTTACTCGTGGGGTTCTTGTCAGCTAGGCTAGCCTAGTGAAGGGAGGTGGGAACGCGGACTCCTGGGGCCCAGAATTACCCGATCCAAGGACCAGCCGCCGCCACCGCGAGGAAATCGTGTGCAGGGCGCGCCCCCTGGCGGCTGCGGATCTCTAAAGAGCCCTAGGAGTCAGGCAGGCTTTGTGGGGACGGGGTGATCAGGGCCAGGTGAGGGGAGGGAAATAGGTGACATCAAGAGGAACCAGGGCTGATTGTGCCCTGGGCCTTCGCTGGGCCTGGTGTGTGAGCAGCTCAGCTTCCGAGAGGGGGTGACCAGGACCCGAAGTGACAAAGTAGTCCTATAAATGAGGCGTTCCGATCCTTCTGAGCTGTGAGGTCCCGGACTCTTAATCTCTTTATCCATGAAGTGGGGATAATCTACCTGACTGTCAGGGAAATGGGAGGAAGTTGTCAAAGCACAGAATTCAGACTTTTCCAAAGATGCAGAGATGTCCTCTCCTGGCCTCAGGATTCTTGTTTTTTTTTTTTGTGTGTGTGTGTTAAAGAGCCTCTTGATAAAAGTGAAAAAGGAGAGTGAAAAAGTTGGCTTAAAGCTCAACATTCAGAAAACTAAGATCGTGGCATCTGGTCCCATCACTTCATGGCAAATAAATGGGGAAAAAGTAGAAACAGTGACAGACTTTATTTTGGGGGGAGGGGTCTCCAAAATCACTGCAGATGGTAGCTGCAGCCATGAAATTAAAAGACGCTTGCTCCTTGGAAGAAAAGTTATGACCAACCTAGACAGCATATTAAAAAGCAGAGACATTACTTTGTCAACAAAGGTCCATCTAATCAAGGCTATGGTTTTTCCAGTAGTCATGTATGGATGTGAGAGTTGGACTATAAAAAAAGCTAAGTGCTGAAGAATTGGTGCTTTTCAACTGTGGTGTTGGAGAAGACTCTTGAGAGTCCCTTCGACTGCAAGGAGATCCAACCAGTCCATCCTAAAGGAGATCAGCCCTGGGTGTTCACTGGAAGGACTGATGTTGAAGCTGGAGCTCCAATACTTTGGCCACCTGATGCGAAGCGCTGACATTTGAAAAGACCCTGATGCTGGGAAAGACTGAAGGCAGGAGAAGAAGGGGACGACAGAAGATGAGATGGTTGGATGGCATCACCAACTCAATGGACATGGGTTTGGGTGGACTCCGAGAGTTGGTGATGGACAGGGAGGCCTGGCGTGCTGCGGTTCAAGGGGTTGCAAAGGGTTGGACACAACTGAACGACTGAACTGAACTGAACTGAAAGCACTTGATAAGTGGGAAGAGAATTCAGTGTTAATGATACTCAACTGACCAGAATGAGAGTTCATATTAGGGAGGTCTGTATTCCAGTACTCTTGCCTGGAAAATCCCATGGACAGAGGAGCCTGGTAGGCTGCAGTCCATGGGGTCGCTAAAAGTCGGACATGAATGAGCGACTTCACTTTCACTTTTCACTTTCATGCACTGGAGAAGGAAACAGCAACCCACTCCAGTGTTCTTGCCTGGAGAATCCCAGGGACGGGGGAGCCTGGTGGGCTGCCATCTATGGGGTCACACAGAGTTGGACACGATTTAGTAGCAGTGTGAAGGAAGCACATTTATTAACTTATTAATTTTTGTTCATTATTTCATTATTGTTCATTTTTTCAACAAATATTTATTGGACACCATGGTAAGTGACAACCTCAGCTATGCAGATGACACAACCTTTATGGCAGAAAATGAAGAAGAACTAAATAGCCTCTTGATGAAAGTAAAAGAGGAGAGTGAAAAAGTTGCCTTAAAACTCAACATTCAGAAAACTGAGATCATGGCATCTGGTCCCATCACTTCATGACAAATAAATGGGGAAACAGTAGAAACAGTGACAGACTTTATTGGGGGGGGGGTCCTCCAAAATCACTGCAGATGGTGGCTGCAGCCATGAAATTAAAAGACACTTGCTCCTTGGAAGAAAAGTTATTACCAATCTAGACAGCATATTAAAAAGCAGAGACATTACTTTACCAACAAAGGTCTGTCTAGTCAAAGCTATGGCTTCTCCAGTAGTCATGTATGGATGTGAAAGTTGGACTATAAAGACAGCTAAGTGCTGAAGAATTGATGCTTTTGAACTGTGGTGTTGGAGAAGACTCTTGAGAGTCCCTTGGACTGCAAGGAGATCCAACCAGTCCATCCTAAAGGAAATCAATCCTGAATATTCATTGGAAGGACTGATGCTGAAGCTGAAACTCCAATACTTTGGCCACCTGATTGGAAGAACTGACTCATCTGAAAAGACCCTGATGCTGGGAAAGACTGAAGGCAGGAGAAGAAGGGGACGACAGAGGATGAAATGGTTGGATGGCATCACCGACTCAATGGACATGAGTTTGAGTAAACTCTGGGAGTTGGTGATGGACAGGGAGGCCAGGCGTGCTGCAGTCCTTGGGGTCGCAAAGAGTCAGACACGACTGAGCGACTGAACTGACCAACTGACTGGCTGATGGTTAAGTGAAATAATGTCCCCGCCAAAAAAAATGTCTAGGCCCTAATCCCTGAAACCTATGGATATGTTAGGTTACATGGAAAAAAAGGAATTAATGAAGGTTGCTGATTGGTGGACTTTAAGACAGAAAGATAATTTTGGATTATCCAGGCAGACCCTGTGTGATCACAAGAGTCTTTATAAATGAAAGGGGAGGCAGGAGTCAGAGGACATGGGTCCAAGGGAAGCAGAGGTCAGAGTGATGTGACTGCTGCCTCTGGAGATGGAAGGAAGCCCCAAACCAAGGAATGTGGGCAGTCTCTAGAAGTTAGAAGAGGCAGGGGAACAAATTCTGCCCTGGAACCTTCCAGAAGGAATGCAGGCCTGACACCTTGACTTTTAGCCCAACAAGACTCATTTTGGATTTCTGATATGTAGGACTATTAGATAATAACAATGTATGTGTCTTTAAGCCCTCAAATCCGTGCAATTTACAGCCGCGATAGGAAACTAATACACTGTCCTGATGGATACAGTTCATACCATTGGGACAGATGGGCACCATCCATTCATTTTTTCACCCCTAAAGCATTTAGGAAGTACTTACTATGAGCCAGACTCTGCTCAGAAGCAAGGCCGGCAAGGGACAAGTGGCCATGGCTCCTGGGGATCCACGTCCAGGACTGCAGAAAGGCTGCTTGGACAGTGCCTCTTCCTCCTGCTCCTTCCACCTCCCAAGCCAAGAGTGAGCCGGCAGGATGCCAGGCCTCCCTCCATGGGTTATCACTGGACATGATTCAGACATGGTCCCTCCCTCTGGGAGCAACCAGTGTGGTAGAAACAGGAATCAGAGAGGACACACTATGTTACCAAGGTTGCCCTAACAAAGTGTCAACAAAACCCAGGAGGCTCAGAAAACATAAAAGTTTATTTTGTTCTTCTCAGCAGTTTGAGCTGAGTATTCCAGGTTAGTCCATAAGCACCCCTGCTCTCTGCAGTGAACTGGGAAGCCCTCTTGTTTCTCTGCCTTCCTCTAGGTCAGCGGTTCACACTAGAGGTGACTTTGCTCACCACGGTGAAAGTGAAAGTCGCTCAGCCATGTCCAATTCTTTGCAACTCCATGGACTGTAGCCTGTAAGGCTCCTCTGTCCATGGAAATCTCCAGGCCAGAATACTGGAGTGGGTAGCCGTTTCCTTCTCCAGAGGATCTCCCCATCCCAGGGACTGAACACAGACATTGCAGGCAGATTCTTTACCATCTGAGCCACCAGAGAAGCCCCACTCACCAGGGTACATGTGGCAAACTTCAGAGATATTTTTGGTTGTTATAACTTGGGGTGTGATGCTGGCATCTAGTAGGCAGGGGACAGGGATATGACTAAATGTTCTCCAATGCACAGGACAGCCCTTTACGGCAAAGAACTCAAAACGGCAATTGTGCCAAGGTTGAGGAACCCAGGCATCTGCAAGGTTATAGGCTCATCCATGTGCCAGTCTGGGGGAAGGAGAAAGTGAGCAGAGGTGAGGCGGGGGTTCAGGAGGGGTCTTCTTCACAACTATGCACAGCCATGAAGACAGGCTGGTCACATGCCCACAACTTACTTCAAGGGAGTCTGAGAAGTATAGTCTAGGTGCGTGCCCAGGAGGAAGCGGGTAACAGAGTTTGGGGGACAGCTCCCCCGCCCCTTGCAGCCTCCTCATCCATACAAGAGACCTGGACAGTGATGGCTGGTGGACATTTCCAGTAAAGGGATCAAAGCTTGCAAAGATGCAGGGCCAGGAGAGGGCCCGACCAAGTGACAAAGTACACAGTTATGCCAGAGGGAGTCCGCCAGTGGGGAAGACTGGCCCTCCTCCCGAAGGCAGGGAAGGCATCAGGCCAGGCTCCTGGCTTCTCATCCAGGCTTTCTTCCTTGCAGCTCAGTCCTTCTTGTCCATCTTACATAGTTGGGACCTCGACAGCACACATTTCTGCCTCACTCTCAAGCTGTTTTCTTGATTTTTGTACTTTGCCAACAACTTGGCAGCTCCTGGAAGTAGCCTGATCCTCAGAGTCTGGTTACTGACCACCCCTCCCCTCCCGCCCAATGGAGGTTCGGTTCACAACAGACTCTGGTTGCCCTTGTGTGTCTGTGAGTGACTTCAGTTGTGTTCGATTCTTTGCGACTGTATGGACCATGGCCCACCAGGCTCCTCTGTCCATGGGATTCTCCAGGCAAGAATACTGAAGTAGGTTGCCATGTCCTCCTCCAGGGGATCCTCCCGACCCAGGAATGGAACGCGGGTCTCTCCCAGGTCACTCCCTACTCACTGTCCTTCAGGCTTACTGATCAGACGCCCCATTCCCCAAACACAGCCCCTTAACATTGACCTTCCAAAGGCTTTCTCAATACTGTCTTCCCAGATTCCCCAGTCACTGCCTTTCCTAGTTTCCTCATGACTAACCCCCACGGCAGCCCCACACTGACCTCCCAGCCTCAAGAGACCCTGTGCCCCCGGTGACAGCTCAGCCCTGGGTTGTGCAGCGCCTTCCACATGAGCAGCATCTCATAGGGCGCGAAGCGGTGCACCAGCAGCAGCTCGCGGTACATGCAGGGGTCGAAGGAGGGCTGCCGGGCGCCGGGCAGCTGCACGCCGAAAGGCCGGATGCCCTCGTGGCCGCTGGGCTTCAGGCCGACGCGCTCCAGACACATGCCCATGTAGGCATCATCGATGGGGAAGAGCGGGGTGTGGCGGGCGGCCTGGCGCAGGGCCTTGACCGTGTAGCGGGACAGGAGGAAGCCGCCGCCGCTGCAGTACACCGGGTAGACCGACCCGGGGAAGAGCTGCGGGGGCACGAAGTACTTGCTCCAGCTCTCACGGATGGGCACAGAGCCGCTCATGAGCTGCCCGGCGAAGAGGTGGCGGTCGGGCGACTTTGCTTCCAGGAAGCGGAGCACGTTGGCCGTGTGCACGAAGACGTCGTCGTCGCCGCTGAGAAGGAAGCGCGCGTGCGGGCAGCGGGCCTCCAGCCAGTCGAGCAGGTGCACTTGCTTGAGCGTGAGGTTGAGGAAGGTGTCAGTGAAGGCCCACTGCAGCACGTCGCCGTGCTCGCGCGCCTCCAGCGCGGCCAGCTCCGCCAGCTGCTCTGCGCGCTCTGCGTCCTCGGGTGCGGGGGTGCCCAGCAGGAAGAGGCGGCGCACCGGCCGCCCGCCGTAGCTGCGCTCCTGCCCCCACGTGCGGCGGATGAGCTCGCGCCGCTCGAAGTTGGCCGGCGCCGACTTCACGGCCAGCAGCAGGAAGGGCCCGCGGCTGCCCCTACACTTGGCCGGCGCGTCCCAGAGCAGCGGGAAGTGGCGGCAGTGGCGGTACCGCAGGAAGTCTTGGATGCGCTCAGGCAGCTTCTCGAAGTCGGCCGTGGCGTTCGCTGAGGCGTTGGCCACGCACGGAGGCCCTGGGCTGGACGGCGACGTGGCAGCAGGGGCCACGTGGGTCACCTGCAGGGACCCATCCGACCTGTGCTTCTGTTGAAACCTGGGGTCTCTGAGGAACCAGTGATGCAGGATCGAGAAACTCAAACCCGCTAGAAGGCAGGTCAGGATCTTGGGTTTCAGGAACTTGCGGCAGGGAAAAGCCATCTGTGGGGGGAACCGAGTCAAAGTGAGCCTGGAGTCATCTTTGAATCAGATGAATGACGCCCTTCCCGTCACGTCTCTCCCAGAACCAGCCCCTTCTCAACTTTGTTGTTAAGAAGGTAGAAAAGTGTACTGAAGCTTTTCCCATCTCCCACAGCCTAGAGTTTTCTGACATTCAAATCTGTGTATCTTTTACCTCCTGACATCTACCTCTGGTTGTCACTCGTGTAGGCCGGGCGGACTCATCAAGTCGTCAAAGCCTTTGTCTTCCCCGGGAATCCACTTCAATCACTGGAGCCTTTCTGCTCACTTGCTCCAAGTAAATACCCTGAGTGTCTACCCCACCCTCAGCTTATACCTACTTTCTACACCTTGTTGAAACTGCATCAGTCTCTCCAGGCCTGTTCCCTCCTCTCTACCTTGTTGAGCCCTGACCCCCTGTGATCTATTTCCCTCCTTGCCACCAGAGTCAAGGAGGCATGAGGTGACAGTCCTGGACTCAGACTCAGGTTAGAATTCAGTCATTACCACTTACCTGTATCATCTTGAACAAGTCATTTCAGATCTCTAGCGCTGAGTGTTCTCCTCTCTACCAAAAGGTTGGTAGCTCCTCCCTTGCAGGGTAGTCTAGAGCATTAAATGAGCATGAACTAGCAAGTCAGTGAATGGCACCTGTTCTTTACCCTCTTCATCCTCCAGCCCCACCTCTTTCTATTTCTACCTGCTGGTGTTATTTTCTTTTCCCCACACGTGCCAGGTCAGGCCCTCTCCTCTGTGTATCCCCTGCCTTGCCTGAGTGAACCTCAAGTCCTGCCTTCATGGGACACCTCAGGACAAATCCCAGATCACAACAGCCTTACCTGTATTTGAAGTGAAGTGAAGTGAAGTCGCTCAGTCGTGTCCGACTCTTTGTGACCCCATGGACTGTAGCCCACCAGGCTCCTCTCTCCAAGGGATTTTCCAGGCAAGAATACTGGAGTGGGTTGCCATTTCCTTCTCCAGGGGAGCTTCCCAATCCAGGGAACAAACCCAGGTCTCCAGCATTGTAGGCAGATGCTTTACCATCTGAGCCACCAGGGAAGCCCCATCAGGATGGTAATAAAAAAGAATGGAAAGGCAGGACAAATATAAATGACACTGCTGCTGCTGCTAAATCACTTTAGTCGTGTCCAACTCTGTGTGACCCCATAAACGGCAGCCCATGAAGCTCCCCCATCCCTGGGATTCTCTAGGCAAGAACACTGGAGTGGGTTGCCATTTCCTTCTCCAATGCATGCATGCATGCTAAGTCACTTCAGTCATGTCCAACTCTGTGTGACGCTATGGACAGCAGCCCACCAGGCTCCTCTGTCCACAGGATTCAAGTGTTCAGTAAATATTAGCTATTATGATTATCAGAGGTACCAATAAATATTATTGAATGAATACTTTGCCCAGATAATGTGCTCAGTAAATATTTTCAGATTGAGTTGTTTGCACATAGTAGATATTACTGGATCAAACTGTAGTCTCATGCCGGGTTGTTACAGTCCATACACAACATCCAGCCCAAGATGGGCACAAAGCAGGTGTTCCATGAAATAGTGGCAGGAGTTAGCTACAGATAAAAGTGGGAAAACCTTGAAAAAACTGTAATCACTGACTCCCATGAGAAATACGAGATGCAGTTTCCTCTTAATGGATTCCTGCTTCAGTGTTTAATGCACTAAAAGAAGAGAAACAGAAAATAAGCTATTTTATCATGAAAATACGCTCAGTGCCTAGTCCTGTGCTTGGCATATTTGGGGCATGCAATACATTTTGCCCCCAATGAATGAAAGAGTAAAAGAATGAATGAGGACAGAATTTGGAGTCTGAATAACTTGGGCGTGAATCCCAGCTTTCATTAGCTGTGTGACTTTGTATAAATGTGTAAACTTTCTGGGTTTCAGTTTCCTCCTCTGAAAAGTTGAAGATTTAACATTCATCTCTCAGTAAAAGTTAGAGCAAGAAAATAATACTGTCAGTGCTAGAGTACCATACAAATGTGTTTTAGAAAATAATTAAAAAGCATTCTCTATCTCCTCTTCCTGTCCACAACTGTTTCTAAAAGGAGAATAGTCTCACATAGTAGACTATGAACAGTAATTCTTATCTCACTTAACCTGTATTTGCTTTGGTCAAGTTGATTCAGGAACCTGGATCTCAGCCACTTTTTGATAGGAAACTAGGGGAAAGGTTGAGCCGGTTCCTGTTCCTAAGGGTGGCACTGGATTGCTGAGCTCTGTTCTTGCATGCTGACATTGTGAAGCTCTGGGGATGTTCTCTGTGATTCTTTTTCCTGCATTCCTCCCGACTCCCCATCCACTTTTCTAGGCACCATGAAGTCCCCACACTTTTAAGCTGTCATAGCCTCTGCCGGCCCTGATCCCTTGTCCTTCAAATACCACCTCCTGCAGGAAGCCTCCTGGTAAGTCCATCTCAACAGAACCTATATCACAGTTTTGTTGTTGTTTTTTCATTTTTAATTTTCTGGCTGTGCCATGAGGCATGTGGGATCTTAGTTTCCCAACCAGGAATTGAACCTGCACCTCCTGCATTGGAAGTGCAGAGTCTTAACTACTGAACTGCCAGGGAAGTCCTATCAACGTTGATAGATACCACAGCTTCTGAGTAGCAGAGATGGTCAAAGAGGACAGACCTGCCACTTAGTTGAAATTTTTGAATCTCAGGTTCCTCATTTGGCAACCTTAGGCAAGTTATTTGTCACAGAAGATATATGAGATATAAATCCTCCCAGGGTATTATGAATTGCTGTAAGGCGCTTAGAACCATGCCTGGCATGCAGTGAGTACCCTAGGAATGTCAGCAGTTGGCTAACACAGGAATGTTTATGGGGCAAAGCAGGTCATCTTTTGTGAATTAGGTCCAGCCTTCTCATGCAGGACTGTATATAGCATTCCTTTGCGAGCCTCTTTCTGTTCTCCTTTCTCACTCCACTTATCACTCCACACGTTTAATTCTCTTCACTCCACCTGAGATTCTCTCCCTTATTTTCCCAGGAACAAGAAAAGTTTCTGTTGTTTTTTCCCTCTTCTGGGATTCTCTGCCTTACTTTCCCAGGAACAGGAGAAGTTCCTTTTGGTTTTTCTCTCTTCTGGTTTGATGCCAAGTGACAGATGGTTGGAACATAGATTCCTCCAGCCCCCTACCCCAAGGTATTCCTGAATATGGATCACAGATACGGCAGGTGAACACACCTTTTATTACTTTTGGCCCCAGTGCCCAACATGGAGCCCTAACCCTGGGGCTTTGCCCTGGTTCCTGTTCCTTTGGTCCCCCTTTGGTTAGCACTCTAAGGAGAGTGGGGCAGGGAGGGGGAGAAAATGCACCTCCTTGTTAATAGGAAAAAGTCCAAGTCCCCATCTTACCTTGAATGTCTGAGAGAGAAGAAATAGACAGGAGTCATCCCCAAACTGGTGAAAGGTTGTTGTTGAATCACGCGAAGACACCGGGATTCTTGGCCTCCGGAGGAGAAGAATTCAATCCGGGGCCAGAGACGAGGCTTGATCGCTCAGAGCTTTTGTGTAATAAAGTTTTATTAAAGTATAAAGGAGATAGAGAAAGCTTCTGACATAGGCATCAGAAAGGGGCAAAAAGACTACCTGCTTGCTAGTGTTAACAATGAAGTTATATAATCCAAAGAATGTCTGGAGGTTGTAAAAACCTCATCAGACCTACTCCCATAATTTACATTTTAAGATAACACTGTCCTCAGGCAGGCTACATCCTTGTAAAGACCAGGTCTACTCCCATAATTAACATTTTAAGATAACAGAAGGTTTAATCCAAAGACTGTCCTTAGACAGGATACATTATTGTTATATAATCCTAAGGAATGTGGAGAAAGAAAAAAAGTTTGTCCTTTCTTCCTCCTTGAGAATTCCAGACCCCTCTCTCCTTGGGGACCCCTAGACTCCTTATCAACCTGCCTAGGAACTGATTCTCTCACTGGGACCTACCATAAACCCTGTTTTTTCGTTCACAAGCTGAGGCCCCACCCCCCGGACTGTGTTTGTGAACCTGACCAATCCATGCATCCCTCTTCCCTTGAATAAGTGGGTAGAGGGTGGGGACATGCCTACAAGCTTCCTTCCGACAGTAATAGCTTGCTTACGCTTTATGATGAGGCTAAACGTCATTTCTTCTAGGGATTTTCTTGACTCCCCCCCACACCAGTTGCCTTGTACACTCCCAGCAATACACTTGCCTGCAACACTTCAAAGCTGTATTATAATGAGCAGTTTTCCTGCTAGACTGAGAGGAATTCCAGGGCCTAGGACCTGTTCTGTTAATATAGGATGTGCTTTAAAAATCTTTGTTGAGTAATTTGCATGTAAAATCGGAGAAGGCAATGGCACCGCACTCCAGTACTCCTGCCTGGAAAATCCCATGGATGGCGGAGCCTGATGGGCTACAGTCTATGGGGTCACTAAGAGTCAGGCACAACTGAGAGACTTTTCACTTTCATGCATTGGAGAAGGAAATGGCAACCCACTCCAGTGTTCTTGCCTGGAGAATCCCAGAGACAGGGGAGCCTGGTGGGCTGCCGTCTATGGGGTCGCACAGAGTTGGACACGACTGAAGCGACTTAGCAGCAGCAGAAGCATGTAAAATGTTCATCTAGGCATACCTTCTAGACACATTCATGGTATCTGAGGGTACTGAGCTTGGCACCATGAGTGGTTAGGAGGGAGGTTGAATCAGATTTGGACCTCATCCTCAGAGCTCAGTGTATCTGGGGAAAGCCAGATAGTAAAATGACTATAAAGTGATATGATATGTAGAAAACACACCGGAGCACTTGAAGAAGGTTCTTGACTGGGAAACTTGACAGAGGTTACTTCACATTAGAACTGCATTGTATCTGTTTTTGTATCTACTGCTACGTAACAAATTATCCCAAGCATTAAACAAATGCTTAAAACAACCAGTATTTTTATTTCTCAAGATTCTGTGCATTGCCTGGGAGGTTCTTTTGTTGGCCCACCTGGGCTGTCTTTCACATGGCTCAGTTCAGCTAATGTGTAAGCTGGAAAATGGGGCACTGGGCCTTGCTCCCCTGCACTCTTTTGTCCTAGGCTTTGTCATGGCATGTTGGTCTCGGGGTTCCAAGATCGTCACAGCGGAAGCTACAGGCCTCCTGAGGCCTGGGCATCAGAACTTGCATCGTGTCATTTTCACCACATTCAGTTGGTCAAAACAAGTCACAACACCAGCCCAGATGTAAGTTCCAAAAATGTGTGACCACATTTAACCTACCACGTGGGTTTTGGGGTGATAAGGAGTTTTTTCAGCAGATAAGGAGCAGTGTAGAGGGGGAGGGCAGTCTGGGCAGAGGTACAGAGGTGGGGATAAACAGGACATGGCTGCAGAACATTCCAAGTTTAATGTGATTGGCAGAGTAAATATTGGGAGCTGAGGATGCAAAGATAAATTAGAGATTCCTGAGACGGGGCCTTGAACCTCAAGTTTTAACTTGATCCTTTGGAAGTTTTAACAAGTCCATACCTGTTTTCAAGAGTCCATTGTAGCAGCCCCTGTGTGGTATGGATGCCAGAGAGGGAAACAGTGGAGGAAGGGAACCCAGAGATGGGGTACAGTGACCCATGAGAGAGAGGTGAGGCCCAGGTCTGAACTGGGCAGGGATGTATCTTCATAGGTTGGTGACTTACTGGCCATCTAGGTTGGCCCAATGACTTAGTTTTAACTCATTTTCTTCAAGCTCCCTAAAAACTCATTTTTTCTCTCTAGCAGAAATGTCCTTTGAGAAGTTTGGAGATGAATTGAAGTGGGGAGAAAGTTAAATGAGGGTAAGTTTATTGGAATAAAGTGGACAGACTTTAGGATAGGCAGTGATGACCTTTCTAGGAAGGTTCTCCAGGGGCCAGGGAGGAACTTAATGACATATATGTACTGGGTGTGGTGGCAGAGTGGTTTCTGAGAGGGGTATTGTTCAGAGGTAGAATTAAAGCAATCTGAACTCCTTTTCAGCTCTCACCTTTACAATGGGTGGTTGTTTTCATCTAGGATAAAAGGTCTTGGTCCATTGCTTATTCTGCCTCACCTAGTCTGAAAAACTGAGGTGGCATAAGGCAAAGGAACCTGTCCCCACCTCTAAGACAAACAGGTTCTCTGGGCCAGATGACCAGGAAGGGGAGGAAAGTTGGATGATCCCTTGTTCCACGTTGAATTGGCCAGTAGGAGAGGGATCCAGAAGAGAGGTTGAGAAGCTTTAAGGTACCCCTGGCAGGTACCCCTGTCCTCAGGTCTGTCCAGAAGCTTTAAGGTACCCCTGGCAGGCCTGGGTCAGGCACTCCTACAGGAATGATCCTATGAAGGAAATCCAATATAATTAAGATTCATACTACAGCATGGTACTAACCCTTAAGACAGTCCTACATTTTACAAATGTATAATCCAACATTTAGTTTTAAGTGACTTGGACACAATCAGACATCTTTTCGGTAGAGGACTGGGATCCTAAGCTAGGCTCTTAGACACCAACAAGGACATGAAATATGTAACAGCACTCCGTGGGGACTAATGCCAATGGGCTCCAATATGGAGCCTGCTGCCTCAGTGCAGTGCTGCGTCAGTTACTTCACTCCACTCCCCAGGAAGGACCACATCGCCAGCCCTGCCAACAGCCACAGCTGAACCCAGCCCCGCTGCTGGCAACCATAGACGCTTACCCTAGGCTTCCTTTTCAGGTGACTGATTATTCTCTTTGGTTGGAGGTGACTTTGTTGTTCAAAATTCCTCTTAACTAGTCCTTAAATAGTTTGGTTTTTAGGACTCAGTCAGAGACTCTCTTCCATGAGTAATCCACTCACATAGCTTCAAATACCATGTATAGTAGGATTCCCTGGTGGCACAGTGAATAAGAATCCACCTGCCAGTGCAGGGGACATGGGTTCGATCCCTGGTCCAGGAAGATTCCACATGCTGTGGAGCAACTAAAGCCCGTGTGCCACAACTACTGAGCCTGCCTACTGCAGCTACTGTAACTTGTATGCCTAGAGCCTGTGCTCTGCAAAAAAGTGTAGCCCTCACGCACCGCAATTTGAGAAAGCCTACGCACAGCACTGAAGACCCAGAGCAACCAAAAAACAACAACAAAATGCCATGTGTGCTTTTGATTCTCAAATTTATGTCTTCATCCCAAATCTCTCAGCTGACCTCCAGATCCACATTTTTCACAATCCTTAAGTTCCTTCATGTATGGATGTGAGAGTTGGACTGTGAAGAAAGCTGAGTGCCGAAGAATTGATGCTTTTGAACTGTGGTGTTGGAGAAGACTCTTGACAGTCCCTTGGAGTGCAAGGAGATCCAACCAGGCCATCCTAAAGGAGATCAGTCCTGGGTGTTCATTGGAAGGACTGATGATGAAGCTGAAACTCCAGTACTTTGGCCACCTCATGCAAAGAGTTGACTCATTGGAAAAGACCCTGATGCTGGGAGGGATTGGGAGCAGGAAGAGAAGGGGACAACAGAGAATGAGATGGCTGGATGGCATCACCGACTCGATGGACATGAGTTTGAGTGAACTCCGGAAGTTGGTGATGGACAGGGAGGCCTGGCGTGCTGCAAATTCATGGGGTCGCAAAGAGTCGAAAATGACTGAGCGACTGAACTGACTGACTGACTGACTGAAGCTCTCCAACAGGATATGCATCTCACATGGACTTCAAACTCAACACATCCGAAACTTATTTGATGGTAACTCCCCCCAAATCTGCTTCTTTCTGTATGACGCAGATATATTTGATTTTTTTCTATCTCTAGCACCCCACCCACCATTATCTCTGACTCAGACGGCTACATTCTCTTTCTACCTGGTGTCCCTTCATCCACACTGGCTCCCTTTAGTCCATTCTCCACCCTTTCTTTGAGGAAGTCTTCCCTTCTCCAGTTTCCTAGGGCACACTCCCAGAGCTCCCTATACCCTTCCTCTGTGACACTCATCCCAAATATGACTGGCACGATTATTTATTAGACACTAGATCGTAAGTGTCATAGCACAGGGTGTCTGTTTTATTCACTGTACTCCTAGCACCTAACATGACACAGCTTTCCAAAGTTTGTTGACTGGGTTGCACAGGGCCATCCGGTCCCCACATAATAGTGCTCAAGAAACAAATCATCAGGGAATTCCCTGGTGGTCTAATGGTAAAGAATCTGCCTGCCAATGCAGGGGACACGGGTTTGATCCCTGGTCTGGGAAGATTCCACAGGCCACAGGGCACTAAGCGCATGCACCCTAGAGCCTGTGCCCTGCAATAAGAGAAGCCACTGCAGCTAGAAAGTAGCCACTATTCACCCCCACAACTAGAGAAAGCCCACTTGCAGCAGTGAAGAACCAGTGCAGCAAAAAAAAAAAAAAAAGAAAAAAAAATCCACCATCCAGTGCAGGGAACTCTGGTTTGATCCCTGGTCAGGGAACTAAGATCCCACATGCCTCGGGGGAACTAAGCTTACATACAACTGGAGAGAAGCCCACGTGCTGCAACTAAGACCCAACACAGCGAAAAATAAATATTAAAAAAATAATCTATAAAAAAAGAAATAAATCCTTTTTTAATGCTTTCTCCACATTTTCCTTTGAGAATCAAGCCTTATTTGGGGACTAGGTCACCCAACCAGTTAGGCTGGTTCTGACTTCTCTGTCATTCAGATAGATCCATTCTGTATCTTAGTAAAGGGTTGAAGCAAAAAAAAAAAAAAAGTGAAAAAAATATCTCAAACATTCCAGAACTGAGCCCAGAGTAAGTGTAATAAGAATCCAGTAAATAAAATGACCATGCATCTGTGTAGGGGGTGTGTGTGGCCAGGTGGCTTTAGAAAAGCGTGTACTCTTCAGAGGTGGAATTGAAGCAGTCTTAATTCCTTTTCTGTCATCCTTTTACAAAGTACAGTCCAAACTGTGTTCTGTCAGGTAAGGGTCCTGGTTTACCTCTGGCTAGCATCCGTCTGTTGATCCAGGCAAGGCTGCCCCTTCCTGACACACTAGATGGGGCTATCTGAAGAATACGCTATGGTCAGCAGCAATTGAAACTATCAATTCATGCATACTTGGCTAGGAAAGCCTATTTTGAAAAGCTGTTATTTGGAAAACTAGGTGAGTTATAGGAAATTCTAATTTGTGTTACATCTTCTAAGGTATTTTGGTCATTGCCAAAGATAGGACCCTTGACATATATATGTCCCCCTACAATGTGTGAAGCTGGAAGGTTCATGCATTTACTCTAGAGCTCCTAAAGTTAAGAAAGCTGTGTATTTATGGATCATGAATGTTTAATTGAAAAGCAGGGACTTCCCTGGTGGTCCAGTGTTAGGAATCCACCTTGCAATGCAGGGGATATGGGTTTGGTCCCTGGTTGGGGAGCGATGATCCCACATGCCATGGAGCAACTAAGCCCCCATGCCACAACTATTGAGCCCATGCTCCTCAACCGGAGAGCCTGTGTGCTGCAACAGAAGATCCCATGTGATACGACACAGATCCCATGTGCCACAACTAGAACCTGAAGAAGCCAAGTAAATAAATAAAAATACATTCTTGAAAAAAAGAAAAGAAAAACTATTAGCTTTTAAGCTTGTAAACTACCCAGACTTGGAGTAGAAATTTACTGCAGTATCATTTAAGACTAATGACAAAAAAAGTCCCAGCTTTGCTAAACTTCCTTCCATGAACAAGATTCTGCTGACCTATACAGCCCCTTTCACTCAGAAATTGGAAAAAAAGTGTGTTGTGAGAGTACAACCCTTCTAAGGCAATACAGTGACAAGCTGAACCCAGGCTTAGGCTGTACTAACCTCCTCCCCAACGGGGTACCATGTGCAGTGCACAAACCATACAACTAAACGTGCGGGCCTGCTTTTATATAAATGTATAGATACATTAACATAAACCAGGGATAAAATATCACCAGAATTCTTATTCAAAACTGTATCATTTAATACTTTCACCTATGTGTGCGAGCCTGTTGGGAAGCGTAGTACAAAATAGCCGTATTAGGAGAAAGTCCTTGGGAAAATGGTGAAGGGCCAGAAGTACCCGGCTTTGTCTACTGCGGACAGAAAAACATCTCCTGCATTTGCTTATGCTTGGCGCCAAGATTTAATAAGAAATAGGGATGTTACTTGAGAAAACGGGTTATGGGATAAGCACATGAGTCACTTAGAGCACGCTGTCCTTGAAGTGTTTTTACTGATTATGTGTTAACCCCACATGCGCTCTGCTGGCCATATACTTTAAGCTCTTTGTTCCTACTTCTATAAAAAGGCTTGACTGCAGAAATAAACTTGTCAGTCCTTGCAAGAGACTGTCTGAGGGTCATTCTTTCAGGTTTGTTGCTTCCAAGTCCCGGGGAGAAAATCCCCAACAAGTGGCGCCACGAACAGGGACTTGAAAGGAAGGCTGAACAAAGCGACGAGCCCCTGCAGAAAGAGGTAAGCAGGATGGGACAACATAGCAGTAAAATTCCTTTCATTTCTATAATGCATCATTTTTTGAAACAAAACGGTGTTAATGTTTCAAGAGATGAGTTGAATGACTGCTATCATATTTTACTGGAACAATTCATGGTTCCCAGAAGAGGGGACACTCAATCTAGACATATAGAAAAGGGTTAAAAATAATGTTTTGCGAGCATATTGGCAAGGAATTCGCATTCCTCCTCAATGGTGGGTTACCTGGTCACTCATACGGGCTATCACAGAACAAATTGAAGGGCATAACGTTGATTTGGAAGTAAAAACTATTCAATCTTTACATGAATATGAGCTTAAAGACAAGATATACAAGGTGCTTTGAAATATAAGAATGTTATGCTCAATCAGACACAATCCTTAGAAAAACAACTTAGAGACATATATATACAGGATGTGTCAAAACTGAAGCCACTTAGAACGGAGATCATTTCATTCAACGGACAGCCCAAATCTGAGGCTTTTCCTTCTGCTCCGTCTGTAACTGCAGTCGCTAACCTTGCTCATACTAACCGCTTCACTCCTCCTCTGGAGATGCCTGCTTGTGCTTTCGCTTTCCCAATACAATTTGATCAACCCATCCAAGGTCAAAATTCTTGGGACGGTATAGATTTTGGCATGTTGTCTAATTTTAAGAAAGCATGTACTCTGTATGGACCTATTTCTCCTTACTGTGTAGAATTTCTCAGAGGATGGGCTAACTGTTGGATGCCATATGATTTTTTTCAAGTAGCAAAGATGGCTTTAAATCCTCAACAATTACTGCAATGGCAAATGTAGGTTAATGATGAGGCCCAACAGCTAATGATTGACCAACAATCTCATGATAACCCTGCCAATTTAACTTATGATATACTGACTGGAACAAGGACTATGGCCAATGTAATGGTGCAATTAACTAATATTACCCTTGAGATGTTGCATTTCATTAAAGAAACTTCCTGCAGGGCATGGGCAAAGGTTTTTTATGGGCGCTAACTCTGATGGTTCATTTGTTAAGATTATTCAAGGACATGAGGGGGAATATTCTCAATTTATCGGAAAATTAAAGGATGCAATTGAAAAACCTATTAAGGATATGACTGTACAAAATATTATTTTAAAACAACTTGCTTTCGAAAATGCTAATGAGGAATGTCAATCCATGCTTAGACCAATTCGAGAGACTGGCTCTTTTATGGAATATTTGAAAGCTTATAAGAATATCAGATCTAGTTCCCATAGAGCAAAATTGGTGACATTGGAAACCTTTAATGTACAAAAAGCTGCTAATGCCAAATGTTTTAACTATGGGAAGCCCAACCATATGAAAAAACAATGACACATACCAACACAGGCCAGAAAAAATAATACTACTTCTAATAAGAAGAAACACCCAAGAGTATGTCCAAGATGTAAAAAGGGGTTCCACTGGCTGAATGAATGTCATTCTAAATTTGATAAGGATGGAAACACCTTGAACCCTGGTGCACAACAAAAACAACAGGGAAACTAATAAAGGGGCCATCCTCTAGCCCCACTACAAAAGGAGGACCTAATGTTATGACGCTACAAGCAGCTACATCTAAGAGTGCTTACATTGATATACCTAGTCCTTATGATATGGAACTAATAGAATTATACAACCCCCACAAAATTCCCACTGGATATTACAGCCCGATTCCACCCGGGACAATGGGACTAATTTTGGGTCATAATAGCTGCACAATGAGAGGTTTAATGATATTGACCGGTGTTATGGACGAAGATTATAAAGGAGAAATACATATTATGGTAAATGTTGTGAAAATGGGAAATGTATACTTACAAAAAGGGGAACATTTTGCACAATTATTACTTTTACCATATGTCAAACCAATGAAGGCATCTGATAAAGTTTGACAGGGAAGCTTTGGCAGTACCAACCTTACTGCTGCACTATCCACCTTATTAAAGGAATATCAGAAACCCATGCTTACTTTACGCATACGGGGAAAGAATTTCACAGGCATGTTAGATACCAGAGCTAACATTTCAATCATTAGAGCTGCAGAATGGCCCCTTGATTGGGGTAAGGTTATGGCTCCTTCTAGACTATTAGAAGTAAATGAAGCTAATGTCACACAAACTTTTGTCAGTGCATCCTATTTACAAGTGTATGGCCCTGATCAAATTGTAGCTTATATTAAACCATATATTACTAATATCCCAATCAATTTATGGGGACGGGATTTTCTTGGACAAACGAAAGCCACAATTTCTTTAAATGAACCTTTTAATGGGGGCCATTGTGTTAACACCGCTGCCCCTCGATTGGGAATCTGATACCCCAATATGGGCACCTCAATGGCCCCTAACTAAAGAAAAATTGGCAACTCTTACGCAATTAGTTAATGAACAATTACAAAAAGCTCATATAGAACCTTCATTTTCCCCATGGAATTCCCCTATTTTTGTAATAAAAAAGAAATCAGGAAAATGGCGAATGTTGATAGATTTAAGAAATGTTAATAATACCATGTTACCTATGGGGCTCTTACAACCCGGATTACCCTCCCCTTCTATGGTACCAAAAGGATGGTCTGTGGTTATTATTGACTTACAAGACTACTTTTTTACTATACCTCTGCACCCTAAAGATAGAAAACATTTTGCCTTTTCAGTTCCTTCTATAAATCACATGGCTCCTGTTAAAAGATTTCAATAGAAGGTGCTACCTCAGGGAATGATGAACTCCCCTATCATTTGCCAATATCTCATATCTATTTTATTACAACCCATTAGAGATAAGTATCCTACTGCATTTATAATTCATTATATGGATGATATACTTCTTTCTATGGAATCTGAACTCTATTTGCAACAATTATACAATGAATTTACTACTACTCTTCAAAATCATGGCCTGCTTGTAGCACCAGATAAAATTCAATGGAAAGCACCCTTTAATTATTTAGGACATGTTATGGAAGAATCTAAAATCAAACCTCAAAAATCTCAAATTTCTGTGCAATCTCTATGCACGCTGAATGATTTTCAAAAATTGCTAGGAGATATTAATTGGCTGCGGCCATCTGTCAGCATCCCCACCTATGCCTTACAAAATCTATTTAAAATTTTAGAGGGATCCCCTGACCCTAATAGCCCTAGGCAGCTAACAAAAGAGGCCAAAGAAGAACTGGCCTTAATGGAGAAACACATTCAACAATCTTTTTCAACTCGGTTAGATTATGATCAACCAATTTCTTTATATATATTCCCCACTGAACATTTGCCCACTGCAATTATAGCTCAACATAGCCCAATAGAATGGGTATATTTACACACTAAACAGTCTAAGAAAATTGTATCATATATTGAGAAAATAGGGCACTTAATTATGTCAGGAAGAAGCCATGTACAAACTTTGACCGGATTTGATCCATATGCAATACACGTTCCCTTGACAAAAAAGGAATTACAAATTGCCTTACAATATAACTTGACCATGCAAATGGCATTAAATGATTTTCAAAATGTTATCTCATTTCATTTGCCAAAAGGAAAATTATGGGACTTTCTACAATGTACTAAATTCATTATAACTAATATCACTGCATCCCAGCCTATTTCCAATGCACCCACCTATTTCATTGATGGCAACAAGAAAGGCATAGCAGGGATTGTCGGCCCTGATATCAAAGAGAAATTACCCACTACCTACTCTTCAATACAAAGAGTTGAATTGTATGCTTTATATGCTCTTTTGTCGCTTCAACCATTATCCTTCAACATATATACTGATTCCAAATACCTTGCTTCCCTTTTTCCTGATTTTGTTACCGCTTTTTTATACAATCTAGATGAAGAATTATATACTCTCTTCACAGACTCAAGCTTTAATTCGCTCACGTACAGAGCCCTTCTTTATTGCACATATACGTGCTCATTCAGGTGTACCTGGCCCTCTGGTCGCAGGAAATGATGCTATTGACAGGCTCATAGCTCCCATTTTTACGTCTGACAGTGACAAACATGCTAATCTTCATACCAATGCTAATAGATTGCACTCTAAATACCATATTCCTCTCGCTGAAGCATGGCAGATTATTAAAACTTGTGATGTCTATGCCCCTCTGCACTACGAACTTTCAGGAGTTAATCCCCGGGGGCAACAGCCTAATTCCCTTTGGCAATCTGATTTCACTCACTGCTCCTTAGGAAAGTTTTCTTTACTTTTTGTCTCAGTTGATACATTTTCAGGCTTTATCTGGGCAATACCTGTCTCTTCAGAATCCAACAAACATGCCATTTCCACACTCTTACTCACCTTCCCCATTATGGGGATTCCTTCTGTCTTGAAAACAGACAATGGACCTACATTCACCTCGCATTCGTTTCGTTCATTTTTATCAGAATGGAACATAACACACATTACAGAAATACCCTATAATCCTCAAGGTCAAACCATTATTGAAAGAGCCCACCACACCCTAAAAACTCATTTATTAAAACAGAAAGAGGGAATATGGAAGAGGAGATACACTTATCCTATGAACCCTCAATTATTATTATCTTTAACTCTTTATTCCCTAAATTTTTTAGACTTAGCAAAAAATAATGCTGACACTCGTGCAGATAGACATTTTGCAGAAGACAAAAACAGCAAATTAGAAATCAATACACCAATATGGTATAAGCAATTTAATCAATGGCTGCCAGGAATCTTATGACTCCTAGGCAAGGGTTATGGTCTTGTTGTTGCAGATGGAGAGGAAATCTGGGTTCCCCTTTGTTATGTCCGTTACCAGGAAGGATCCCAAGACTGGACTCCCTCAGGAAATGATGAAGTTAACGCAAAGGGTCTCATCAATGACCCTGGAGGAGCCAATGAGGAAACGCCATCATCTGAATCCTTACCCGACATGGGCTCAAATGAAAAACATGACTCGTCAGGCTGAGCAGACACTGAAGAACAGGAACATCATAACTGCTCCTGGTTTAATAGATTAAGCATTGGAGGCTTTCATAAATCTAAGACAAGTTTCTGGACTGATAAGGACATATTGCTGAATTGGTATAATGGGGGCTTATCACCCCCACAACCCAGGATTGTCTTCCCTATTGTGGGGCCAAAGCAATGGCACATTTGGAAAATTCCAGCAGCTTTAGAGCATTTCACTAATGTTTATGAGACTATGGGTGTGTTTCATCCTTCTAATTTTACCTTCCTATATACTACTACTACCACTATTACTACGTTGCTTCAGTCGTGTCCGACTCTGTGCGACCCCATAGACGGCAGCCCACCAAGCTCCCCCGTCCCTGGGATTCTCCAGGCAAGAATACCGGAGTGGGTTGCCATTTCCTTCTCCAATGCGTGAAAATGAAAAGTGAAAGTGAAGTCGCTCAGTCGTGTCCGACCCTCAGTGACCCCATGGACTTCAGCCTTCCAGGCTCCTCCCATCCATGGGATTTTCCAGGCAAGAGTACTGGAGTGGTAGTACTGGCTATATTCAATCATGTGTTCACCTTCTGTACTTGTTTATGGTAGGGCATTTTGATATCGACTTATCGGCCAAGATTGTCAGTTGTACTGCATGTGCATTGTATACCTGCCTTAATCACACCATTTCATATCACAATGTTAGCATTGCGCTAAACAAGGATCTGAGTTATGGCTTCCCGTAAACTTAACTGAACCTTGGACTGATTCTGTATTTCTTTCTGTATTGTTGAAAACCAGGCTTAGGTGATCTAAGTGCATCATTGGGTGGATTATTGCAGGCATCTTAAGCCTTTTCTCCATTATGACTGTAGGAACTTTGTCTGGTATGGCTTTACATAATTGTATACAAAATCATGATTTTATCACTGCTTGGCACAAGGACTCTCATGATTTGTGGACTCGGCAAGCTCAAATAGATCAGCAATTACAAACACGAATTAATGAGTTACAAACTGTGGTTATCTACTTAGGAGATCAAATGCAACAACTGACTTTCCAAACATGTATACACTGTCACTGGAATTTTACTTCTTTTTGTCTGACTAACATGCCCTATAATAGCACTGAATATCCTTGGGATAAAATTAAGGCACATTTGCAGGATCTCACAGATAACTCAAGTTTAGACATCAATTTGTTGAAACAACAAGTTGCTAATTTTCAAGTTAGGATACCTAGAGAATTGTATAGCACTCAATTCTATGATACCTTAACCAAAACCCTATCGTCTCTAGACCCTAGAGCTTGGTTTTCAGGAAGCAATATTTTTATGTATGTATTAATCACCCTGCTCTTTTTGTCATTGCTTATAGGATACAGAAATCTCTACTCTAGACTCTGTGCCTCCCACAGTGGAGTCCAACTAGCAGCCGCCATGCTTTAATTAAAAACAAAAGGAGGATATGTTGGGAAGCGTAGTACAAAATAGCCGTATTAGGAGAAAGTCCTTGGGAAAATGGCGAAGGGCCAGAAGTATCCGGCTTTGTGTACTGCGGACAGAAAAACATCTCCTGCATTTGCTTATGCTCGGCACCAAGATTTAATAAGAAATAGGGATGTTACTTGAGAAAACGGGTTATGGGATAAGCACATGAGTCACTTAGAGCGCGCTGTCCTTGAAATGTTTTTACTGATTATGTGTTAACCCCGTATGCGCTCTGCTGGCCGTATACTTTAAGCTCTTTGTTCCTACTTCTATAAAAAGGCTTGACTGCAGAAATAAACTTGTCAGTCCTTGCAAGAGACTGTCTGAGTGTCATTCTTTCAGGTTCGTCGCTTCCAAGTCCCGGGGAGAAAATCCCCAACATGTGGTTGCTTAGTCGCTCAGTTGTGTCCAACTCTTTGTGACCCCCATGGACTGTAGACCGCCAGGTTCCTCTGTTCATGGGATTTCCCAGGCAAGAATACTGGAGTGGGTAGCCATTACCTTTTCCAAAGGATCTTCCCAATCCAGGGATTGAATCTGGGTTTGCTGCATTGCATGCAGATTCTTTACCATCTGAGCCATCAGGGAAGCCCAACCAAAGTGATTAACACTGAAATATAGCCTAGATTATAGCAGATTAGATAAAAATATACATCTCCTCAAAAAATAACTGGCTTTGACAAATCAAATAGAAAAAGTGAGTAAGCAAGTCTGAGATCACTTGAAAACGGTTAGCTCCTCATATAGATTTACAACTTATGTTTATTAAATAATTGCTAGTAGAACAAATATCTGTACCAAGATGAAACTAGGAAAACCTATATTTGCTTGTAAAGTTTATCTAATGGTCACACTGATGAATGACTCTGAAATATCTGAAGTATGGAAATGCTTGATAGTAAACAGTGCCTTCAGTTCAGTTCAGTTCAGTTCAGTCACTCAGTCATGTCCGACTCTGTGACCCCATGAATCGCAGCACACCAGGCCTCCCTGTCCATCACCAACTCCTGGAGTTTACCCAAACTCATGTCCATCGAGTCAGTGCTGCCATCCAACCATCTCATCCTCTGTCATCCCCTTCTCCTCCTGCCCCCAATCCCTCCCAGTGTCAGGGTCTTTTCCAATGAGTCAACTCTTTTCATCAGGTGGCCAAAGTATTGGAGTTTCAGCTTCATCATCAGTCCTTCCAATGAACACCCAGGACTGATCTCCTTTAGGATGGACTGGTTGGATCTCCAAGGGACTCTCAAGAGTCTTCTCCAACACCACAGTTCAAAAGCATCAATTCTTTGGCGTTCAGCTTTCTTCACAGTCCAACTCTCACATCCATACATGACCACTGGAAAAACCATAGCCTTGACTAGATGGACCTTTGTTGGCAAAGTAATGTCTCTGCTTTTTAATTTGCTGTCTAGGTTGGTCATAACTTTCCTTCCAAGGAGTAAGTGTTTTTTTTATTTCATGGCTGCAGTCATCATCTGCAGTGATTTTGGAGCCCAGAAAAATAAAGTCTTACACTGTTTCCACTGTTTCTCCATCTATTTGCCATGAAGTTATGGGACCGGATGCCATGATCTTCGTTTTCTGAATGTAGAGCTTTAAGCCAACTTTTTCACTCTCTTCTTTCACTTTCATCAAGAGGTTTTTTAGTTCCTCTTCACTTTCTGCCATAAGGGTGGTGTCATCTGCATATCTGAGGTTATTGATATTTCTCCCAGCAATCTTGATTCCAGCTTGTGCTTCTTCCAGCCCAGAGTTTCTCATGATGTGCTCTGCATATAAGTTAAATAAGCAGGGTTACAATATACAGCCTCGACATACTCCTTTTCCTATCTGGAACCAGTCTGCTGTTCCATGTCCAGTTCTAACTGTTGCTTCCTGACCTGCATATAGGTTTCTCAAGAGGCAGGTCAGGTGGTCTGATATTCCCATCTCTTTCAGAATTTTCCACAGTTTATTGTGATCCACACAGTCAAAGGCTTTGGCATAGTCAATAAAGCAGAAATAGATGTTTTTCTGGAATTCTCTTGCTTTTTCGAAGATCCAGAGGATGTTGGCAATTTGATCTCTGGCTCCTCTGCCTTTTCTAAATCCAGCTTGAACATCTGGAAGTTCATGGTTCATGTATTGCTGAAACCCGGCTTGGAGAATTTTGAGCATTACTTTACTAACGTGTGAGATAAGTGCAATTGTGCAGTAGTTTGAGAATTCTTTGGCATTGCCTTTCTTTGGGATTGGAATGAAAACTGACCTTTTTCAGTCCTGTGGCCACTGCTGAGTTTTCCAAATTTGCTGGCATATTGAGTGCAGCACTTTCACAGCATCATCTTTCAGGATTTGAAATAGCTCAACTGGAATTCCATCACTTCCACTAGCTTTGTTCATAGTGATGCTTTCTAAAGCCCACTTGACTTTACATCCCAGGATGTCTGGCTCTAGGTGAATGATCACACCATTGTGATTATCTGGGTTGTGAAGATCTTTTTTTGTACAGTTCTTCTGTGTATTCTTGCCACCTCTTCTTAATATCTTCTGCTTCTGTTAGGTCCATACCATTTCTGTCCTTTATCGAGCCCATCTTTGCATGAAATGTTCCCTTGGTATCTCTAATTTTCTTGAAGAGATCTCTAGTCTTTCCCATTCTGTTGTTTTCCTCTATTTCCTTGCATTGATCACTGAGTAAGGCTTTCTTATCTCTCCTTGCTATTCTTTGGAACTCTTATAATACATTAAATAGAATTTATTCATACTATTGCTTCTGCTGCTGCTAAGTCGCTTCAGTCGTGTCTGACTCTGCAATCCCATAGACGGCCTCCTACCAGGCTCCCCTGTCCCTGGGATTCTCCAGGCAAGAACACTGGAGTGGGTTGCCATTTCCTTCTCCAATGCATGAAAGTGAAAAGTGAAAGTGAAGTTGCTCAGTCGTGTCCATCTCTTAGCGACCTCATGGACTGCAGCCTACCAGGCTCCTCCGTCCATGGGATTTTCCAGGCAAGAGTACTGGAGTAGAGTGAGGTTGGTGCAAAAGTAATTGCGGTTTTGCATTGTTCAACTTTGCCATTTGCTATTGGAATACATTCTCAAATAAACGTTATGTTACATGTCATTTTAATGTTCATTTCTTGCTTTTTTTTTTTGCTAATGACTTATTGCTGGGTATTTTATGTTTATTTTAGATTAGGAAAATGATAGACAAAAAGTAAATTCAAACAATTTTCTTATTCAAGTTCAAAATGGGTTGAAAACCAGCAGAGACAACTTGCAACACCACCAAGGCATTTGGCCCAGGAACTGCTCATGAACATACAGTACAGTGGTGGTTCAAGAAGTTTTGCAAAGGAGATGAGAACCTTGAAGATGAGGAATGAAGTGGGAGGCCATCAGAAGTTGACAACCAATTGAGGGCAGTCACTGAAGCTGATCCTTTTACAACTACACGAGAAGTTGCCCAAGAACTCAGTGTCAACCATTCTATGGTTGCTTGGCATTTGAAGCAAACTGGAAATTTGAAAGAGCTGGGTGCCTCGTGAGCTGACCGCAAATCAAAAAAATCATCATTTTGAAGTGGTGTCTTCTCTTATTCTACACAACAAATTGTTTCTCAATTGGATTGTGACATGTCACAAAAAGTGACTTTTACATGACAGCTGGTAATGACCAGCTCAGTGGTTGGACTGAGAAGCTCCGAAGCACTTCCCAAAGCCAAACTTGCACCAAAAAAGGTCATGGTCACTATTTGATGGTCTCCTGCTGGTCTGATCTACTACAACTTTCTGAATCCCGATGAAACCATTACATCTGAGAAGTACGCTCAGCAAATCAATAAGATGCACTGAAAACTGCAATGCCTGCAGCTGGTACTGGTCAACAGAAAGGGCCCAATTCTCCATGACAATGCCTGACCACATATCGCACAACTAATGCTTCAGAAGTTAAACAAATTGGGCACAAGGTTGTGCCTCATCTGCCATATTCACTTATGTCAAGGAACGTTTAATTTTAAGGAATCCTATATGTTGTTTTCTGTTTCTCAAGGGCCCTCTGTTCCTTATCAGTTCCTGGGAAACAGGAATGAGCAGAGCTGCACGCAGTTCTCAGGACTGAGGTCAAGAGGCAGAACGCATACATGGATTCCTTTCAGTAATCTTTTACTTTTCTGTAAAACTACTTAGTCATGTTCCTATTTCCAATATATGGGTTGTCTTCTGGCCCTGTGACGATTGTTATCCCCTAGTTACTGTTGTTATGGCCCCATGACTATTGTTATTCCCTTAGTTACTGTTGTTATGCTTCTGTTTTCAGTGTATTATTACTTTATTTTTTGCCTAAAGCTTCTTTGTATTACAATATATAAGCACACACTGCCATGAATAAAGCACCCTTGTTCCACTAGAGACTTGGGTCCCCCGCGCCCTTCTTTTCTTCGGCTTCTTTTCGTCAACTCCTGTCCCCAGGTTCTGGTCTGTCAAGAAGACCATATCAAGTGGCACCCAAACAGGGACCTGGAGTATGCCCTTGGCAACCAGACGGAGTGACTGTGGACCTACTGAGGTCGGTAAGTGCGGGGTTATGGGTCAAACGGCAGGAAAGCCCCACCACTTTTCTACTTTGCTTCATCATTTATTTAAGGTTCAAGGGCTTTTGGTTTCACGTCAGCAATTAGAGGCTTGTCTCCAAATGGTAATTGAACATAATCCCTGGTTCCTTGATGAAAGCAATTTTGATTTAAAGATTTGGAACCAAGTTAGAAAGAATGTTAAGTGAACCACAAGACGGGGAAAAAAATATTCCAATAGATTTCTGGCCCTTATGGGCCCTCACTAAAGCCATGATTTTGCCATTTCAAGAAAATTCTAGCCCCTCCCACCCCCCGATATTCGACAACAGGCAGAACACTTGTTACATGAATATAAATCAGATGATAAAACTTTACAAAAGGCCCTATTAAAACAACATAAAATATTTCAAAATTATCCCACCAGCCCTGCTCCAGCTGCCCCAAGTGCTCCTCCTCCTCTTACAATGGACGCCAAACCGAAAGTCCTCTCAACTCAAAGACAAAACGACTCTAACGATGACTCTTCTGAGGCTCTTTTTGACACTAAAGCTAATAATACTTCCCATAATGACAATGATAAGCCTTTAACACATACTCATATTTATGAGAAAACACTATCTACTCATTCCCTTCATGACGAAGGCTTTCTAGATTACTAGACTGGGACATAAAAAATGAGTCCTTTCTAGCCTTCACCACGTCACACCTGCCTTTAGCCGAACAAAACGTCGCCAGATATAAACTTCAAATAGTTGAGCCACCCGACCCTAATAAAGATGGTCCAGATTTTGACCCCAACATATGGATATGGGTAAACCCCAACCTTGTGTTCCCCCTCTGGAAAACTAGAAGTCAATGAAACCTAAAGATAGCTACACAAAAATATTTCAAGGACCTAATGAAGCCTATGCTGGTTTTTTAGCTAGATTCAAAGTTGATATTTCCTATAATGTTATCAGAGAAGAGGCCAAAATGCAGCTAGAAAAACTGCTTGCTTATAAAAATGCAAACCAAAAATGTTAAAGAGCTACTGCTCCAATTCATGAGATTGAGACTATTATTGATTATTTAAAGGCTTATCACAATTTAGGATCAGAAACTCAAAAAATACAAATGTTAACTGAAACAATGGTTGCTACCTTTAAAAAGGGATATGAAAGATGTTTTACATATGGGGATAAAACTCATTGTAAAAGGGATTCTGCTAAAAAGCACACAGAAAAAATTAAAACTATTAAAAAATCTCCCAAAATTTGCCCTCATTGCCATAAGAGGACACACTGGGCCAGAGACTGCCAATCTAAATATGATATTATAGGAAAGCCTATTTTGGAAAACTCCAAGCTGGGGACTCCCCAGGTCCCCATCAACAAAAACCAGGGGCAAACTCCATCTTTTCCCTCAAACCCTCAACATCTGGCAATGCTACCGTCGATATACCAGCCCTAAATGATTTTCTCCTTTTTCCTTAAGTACTCCCTTCTAAAACACCTATCGGACTTTTTTGGACCCCTACCCCCACAAACCTTCAGTCTTTTATTTGGCCAGTACTGTTCACCCTAGAGTAATTGATTCAAATTATAAGAGAGAAATTCCAATTATGATGTCATCTCAGATATTATGGCAATTCAAAAAGGGAAACAAAATTGCTCAATTAATTCCTTTATCTTACATTTCTATTAACTCCTCTAATGATGTACAGACAGACGGATTTGACAATTCAGATCAAAAACAATCCTTATGGACATCAATAATATCTGAATATACCCAACCAAGTATAAATATCAAAATTAATGGCAAAAAATTTTGTGGTCTCCTTGATACTAGATCTGATATTACTACTATTTCCAAACATTTATGGCCCAAATCTTGGCCTATACAGAAAATTTCTTGCCAAATTGCAGGAGTTTCTCAAACCAAAATACAAGAGGTTTATCAAAATGTCCAAATATATCCATATGAGGGACGAAAAGGCAGCCTACAACATTACAACCCTACATGATAGATGCACCTCTTAATTTAATAAAAGGAGCTTTATTTATGCAATGACAAACTCAAATATGTATTCCACATCTTTCCTAGGGGCCACTGTACTGCTCACTTAACAAACAATGCAATTATTAAAATAACTTGAAAAGGCGACAAGCCTATTTGGACAGAACAATGGCCCCTTACAAAAGAAAAACTAGAGGCTACTAAAAAACTTATCAATACATATTTGAAATTAAAACATATTAAAGAATCTTGTTCTTGAAATTCTCCCATTTTTGTAAAAAAAAAAAAAATCTGACAACTGGCATCTTTTAACAAACCTTCGAAAAGTTAATACATCTATAAAACCTATGGGTACATTGCAACTAAAAATTCCATCACCTACCATTATTCATCAAAACTGACATATTATTATTATAGATTTATAAGACTGCTTTTTTACTACACCTTTACACCCTCTAGACCGAGAAAGATTGGCCTTCTCTCTTCCTTTTCCTAATCATATTGGGCCTCATAAATGATATAAATAGACTGTATTGCCTCAAAAAATGATAAATTCTCTCACCATATGTCAATATTATGTAGCCAAAGCCTTTGAACCCGTGAGAAAACAATTTCTTGACTTTCTTGTTATTCATTATATAGATCATATATTGTCTTCAGCTCCATCTGTTTTCAGGATGGGGAACACATGTATATCTGTGGTGGATTCATTTTGATATTTGGCAAAACTAATACAATTATGTAAAGTTTAAAAATAAAATAAAATTAAAAAAAATAAAAATAAAAATTCAACAAATGTTTGACATAGCTCAACAATGCTTAAAAGACTCTAGATTAATCATTGCCCCTGAAAAGATTCAAACCTCTAGACCTTACCATTACTTAAGATCTATTGTTAATAGACAACATATTACTCCCCAACTAACACAGATTCGTGTTGATAAATTGTCAACCTTGAATGATTTTCAAAAACTTTTAGACAATATAAACTGGATTAGACCCTCTTTAGGTATTGCTAAGAGAAGGCAATGGCAACCCACTCCAGTACTCTTGCCTGGAAAATCCCACAGACAGAGGAACCTGGTAGGCTGCAGTCCATGGGGTCTCTAGGAGTCGGACACGACTGAGCGACTTCACTTTCACTTTCATGCATTGGAGAAGGCAATGACAACCCACTCCAGTGTTCTTGCCTGGAGAATCCCAGGGACGGAGGAGCCTGGTGGGCTGCCGTCTATGGGGTTGCACAGAGTCGGACACGACTGATGCGACTTAGCAGCAGCAGCAGCAGCAGCAGGTATTGCAAATTATCAACTGACTAATCTATTTAATACTTTAAAAGGAGAGCCTGATTTAAATAGTCCTCATTCATTTTCACAAGAGACACACACACACAAAAACTCTGTTTAATACAAAATGAATTATACAAAACAATTTCTTACTCATATTAGACTTGATTGCCTTTAGAGTTGTTTATACTCCCCTCTCTCCATTCTCCCACAAGACTTCTTGCCCAACAAGAACACCCAATAAAATGGATATATACCCATTTTAAAGAGACAAAGTCACTTCTGCCCTATCTTGATTTGATCGCTCTAATAATTATCAATAGAAAAACTAAGACTTTAATTGGCTCTGATCCTCACCAAATTATATTGCCTATTAATAAAGCTCAATTTGAAAATGCATTACAAACTTCTACCGATTTCCAAATAGACTTCTCAGACTATTTTAGAGAAATTTCATTTCATTATCCCTCTAATAAATTTTAAAATTTTTTCAAAAATACTGAATTTATTATCTCTCACATTGTTACATCACAACCTATACCTCAAGCTGATGTTTTCTATATAGACGGGACTAAAAACACCAAAGCCTCATTTTGTTCTCTCAAGAATATAAAGTCTTTTATATTAAATTTCATTCTGTTCAACAAAATGAATTATATGCTTTTATTCACATTATTCACCTACATCCTTACCCTATCAATATAATTTCTGACTCCTCATAGTCAGTTTTTGTATTAAAAAATATAAAAACTTCTACCATAAATTCTAATCCATCTATTATTCAACAACTTTTTCTTGAATTACAATCTATTATTAGGGACCACACTTCCCCCATTTCACACACTGAAACTACAAATAAAAAAATTTAAAAAGGAGGAATACACAGGAACAATTCTCTTTTCTCTATCCAGAGCAGACTTTACTAGATTCCAAACGCAAGATATTCTTTAATCCTATAACTATTGTTAATACAGCTTTATTTGTTTTAAATTTTTTAAAACTTACCACAAGGAGTTATCTTGACATAAGCAGAAAAACATTTCTAAGAACTGAAAGACACTTCTCTTCCTCTGCCCATTTAGTATCAAGACGGGCTAACTAAACATTGGAAATCTAGGAAATTAATCTTACAGGGAAAGGGGTATGCTTGTATTTCTCCAGATAGATCCAATGAAATCAATTGGCTTCCTCTTCGAAAGATCCACCTCAGGAGAGCATCGGATGTTCAAGACAGAGAAAAAACAGCCAAATTCCTGGGAAGAAAAAAATCCCAATACAAGCCATGGCAACTCTAAAAATCTCCAAAAAACACTGCCTTCACCGTCATTGACCTTTGATCTCCTTACCTAAGGATAAACGAAAACCCTTACTAATCAAGCTAAAAATCTGGTTTCTCAACAGGGAATGCCTTGGAATCCAGAAAATATTTTTCTTGCTATGCTTGTTTTGCTTGCTTCACCCCCCACCCACCCCGCTCAAGCTGAATTAATTATCATACTTATTGCACCTATATACATAACTCCCTTTTTACTACAGGTATTTTAGACAATAAACTGATAGAACCCATCCTTCTTATAAAAATGTCTCAGAGCAACCGAGAGCTGGTGGTTGACTTTCTCTCTTACAAGCTTTCCCAGAAAGGATACAACTGCAGTCAATTTAATGATGTGGAAGAGAACAGAACTGAGGCCTCCTCAGAAGGGACAAAATCAGATATGGAAACCAACCCCAAATGCCATCAATGACAACCCACCTTGGCACCTGGCAGATAGCCCTGCAGTGAATGGAGCCACTGGCCACAGCAGAAGCTTGGACGCCCAGAAAGTGATCCCCATGACAACAGTAAAGCAAACCCTGAGGGAGACAGACAACCAGTTTGAACTGAGGTACCAACAGACATTCAGCAACCTGACGTCCCAGCTCCACATCACCACAGGGACAGCATATCAGAGCTTTGAACAGGTAATGTATGAACTCTTCTGGGCCGGGGTAAACTGGGGTCACATGGCCTTTTTTTCCTTTGGTGGGACACTGCATAGAAAGCATAGACAATTAGATGCAAATATTGGTGAGTCAAATCCCAACTTGGATGGCCACTTACCTAAATGACCACCTAGAGCCTTGGATCCAGGAGAATGGCGGCTGGGACTCTTTTGTGAAACTCTATGAAAACAATACAGCAACCAAGAGCCAAAAGGGCCAGGACCGTTCCAACCACTGGTCCCTGATGGGCATGACTTTGGCTGGTATAGCTCTGCTGGGCTCGCTTTTCAACTCATAGTAACTATTCCCTTCATTATAATCATTCATATTTTATACAAGCTTGTGTTCCTCTTCCTTTTGTTATAGCTATAGAGAACTTACAGTTTAATAAGACTCTACGTTTTGTGACTTGTATAGATTACAAAATGTGTACTTGTCTTAATTCCTCTGTTTCTTTGAAAAATGAATCCCTGGAAAGAGGGTCCCATGGCAGGACTTGCCTCTCGGCTACTCACTAAATCACTCCGGCAATCTAAATGATTCATTGGATGGTTAATTCTTGGCATTTTGGGATTAATAGCCATTTGCACTACTGCCGCTGTCGCAGGCATTGTTTTACAAACCTAAATTCAAACACAAGACTTTATTCAAAATTGGACCAAAGATGCTCATATTATATGGGCCACTCAGGCTCAGATGAGGAAATTCAAGATAAAATACAGGAACTAAAAACAGCCATCCAATGAGTCAGAGATCAATTAATAGATTTACAAAAACAAGTAATACTAAAATGTGATTGGCATTCTACACAATTTTGTATCACTCCTGTTTGGTTCAACTATAGTGCTTACAATTGAGAACAAATTAAATTTCACTTACAAGACATACATGATAATGCTTCCCTAATTGTACAATTATTGCAAAAGAAAATCTTTGAAAGCTTCTCTAAAAGTCTGCCCTCTTCCAATAATTTGGAAACTTTAGCTGAATAGCTTAGCTGATCAATTATCTAGGCTAGACCCTCAAAGATGGTTCCAAAGTATTACTCATAGTATTGGGTCTGATGCTGTAACATTGGTAATTGTCCTGGTAATTATATTTGTTATATATCGATGCCTTTCAACATAAATTGTTCACACTAAATAAACTCAATTGGTCAGGGCCTTTTTCACAAAAATAATAAAAAAGGGAGATTTTTCAGGGAACGTTTAATTTTAAGGAATCCTATATGCTGTTTTCTGTTTCTCAAAGGCCCTCTGATCCTTATCAGTTCCTGGAAAACAGGAATGAGCAAAGCTGCACGCAGTTCTCAGGACTGAGGTCATGAGGCAGAACGCATACATGGATTCCTTTCAGTAATCTTTTACTTTTCTGTAAAACTACTTCTCTTCTGGCCCTGTGACGACTGTTATTCCCCTAGTTACTCTTGTTTGGTCCTATGACTACTGTTATTCCCTTGGTTACTATTGTTATGCATCTGGTTTTGGTGTTTTTTACTTAATTTATTTTTTGCCTAAAGCTTCCTTGTATTACAATATATAAGCACACACTGCCATGAAGAGAACACCCTTGTTCCACTAGAGACTTGGGTCCCCCGCGTCCTTCTTTTCTTTGCCTTCGTCAACTCCTGTCCCCAGGTTCTGGTCTGTCAAGAAGACCAGAACACTTGATCTCTCACCAACTGACTACCACTTATTCAAGCATCTCAATAACTTTTTGCAGGGAAATGTTCCTACAACCAGCAGGAGGCAGAAAATGCTTCCCGAGAGTTTGTCAAATCCTGAACCATGGATTTTTATGCTACAGGAATAAGCAAACATATTTCTCATCGGCAAAAATGTGTTGATTGTAATGGTTCCCATTTTGAGTAATAAAGATGTGTTTGAAGCTAGTTACAATGATTTAAAATTTATCGTGGTCCGAAACTGCAATTACGTTTGCACCAACCTAGTAGCTATTCCTTAAAATGATTCACTTATCAATTGATATTAACCAATTTAGCCCTAAAAGAGCCAAAAGAAACAAGTACTAACTGTGGAAAGGATTTTGATTTCCTTTTAAAAAAAGTGTACATGACCATGATAGTTTATTAGTTCCTCGACAATTACTACATGACACATTTTATATGGCATGAGGAAAAAAATGCTAAAATGATCTCCTCTCTAGAAGTCAACTCAGAAGCTGAATGCAAGTAGAATTTTTGAATTTTATAGTAGGTAATGGAATTTCCTCTATAATGAAAACAAATCATGTAATTTTCTCCAAAGTCTTTGGCACTTTGCAGCAGGCTGTTGCCAGTCTAGCAAAACTGGTATGAAAAAATGCTTTTTTGTGTAAATATTTAAACACAAATCCTATGATTACATCCAACAAAGAAGAGTAAAGTCTCAAATGTATAAAATATTTCACTCTGACAAATACACCCTGAAACCACCCTGTGGAGAAGTGCAGTGGGAAGGCTACCATCCTTCTGTATTTGCTCAAGGCCTAGATAAGTGGAATTCCAGTTGAGCTATTTCAAATCCTGAAAGATGATGCTGTGAAAGTGCTGCACTCAATATGCCAGCAAATTTGGAAAACTCAGCAGTGGCCACAGGACTGGAAAAGGTCAGTTTTCATTCCAATCCCAAAGAAAGGCAATGCCAAAGAATGCTCAAATTACTGCACAATTGCACTCATCTCACACGCTGGTAAAGTAATGCTCAAAATTCTCCAAGCCAGGCTTCAGCAATATGTGAACCATGAACTTCTAGATGTTCAAGCTGGATTTAGAAAAGGCAGAGAAACCAGAGATCAAATTGCCAACATCTGCTGGATCATCGAAAAAGCAAGAGAGTTCAAGAAAAACATCTATTTCTACTTTACTGACTACGTCAAAGCCTTTGTCTGTGTGGATCACAATAAACTGTGGAAAATTCTGAAAGAGATGGGAATACCAGACTACCTGATCTGCCTCTTGAGAAATCTGTATGCAGGTCAGGAAGCAACAGTTAGAACTGGACATGGAACAACAGACTGGTTCCAAATAGGAAAAGGAGTATGTCAAGGCTGTATATTGTCACCCTGTTTATTTAACTTATATGCAGAGTACATCATGAGACACGCTGGGCTGGAGGAAGCACAAGCTGGAATCAAGATTGCTGGGAGAAATATCAATAACCTCAGAGATGCAGATGACACCACCCTTATGGCAGAAAGTGAAGAAAAACTGAAGAGCCTCTTGATGAAAGTGAAAGAGGAGAGTGAAAAAGTTGGCTTAAAGCTCAACATTCAGAAAACAAAGATCATGGCATCTGGTCCCGTCACTTCATGGGAAATAGATGGGGAAACAGTGGAAACAGTGGCTGACTTTATTTTTCTGGGCTCCAAAATCACTGCAGATGGTGGCTGCAGCTATGAAATTAAAAGACGCTTACTCCTTGAAAGGAGAGTTATGACCAACCTAGATAGCATATTCAAAAGCAGAGACATTATTTTGTCAACAAAGGTCTGTCTAGTCAAGGCTATGGTTTTTCCAGTAGTCATGTATGGATGTGAGAGTTGGACTATAAAGAAAGCTGATTGCAGAAGAATTGATGCTTTTGAACTGTAATTTTGGAGAAGACTGTTGAGAGTCCCTTGGACTGCAAGGAGATCCAACCAGTTCATCCTACAGGAGATCAGTCCTGGGTTTTCATTAGAAGGACTGATGTTGAAGCTGAAGCTCCAATACTTTGGCCACCTGATGCGAAGAGCTGACTCATTAGAAAAGACCCTGATGCTGGGAAAGAGTGAGGGCAGAATGAGAAGGGGATGACAGAGGATGAGATGGCTGGATGACATCACTGACTCAATGGACATTAGTTTGGGTAAACTCCAGGAGTTGGTGATGGGCAGGGAGGCCTGGCGTGCTGCGGTTCAGGGGATCACAAAGAGTCAGACATGACTGAGCCACTGAACTGAACTGACTCCAGTACTGGTCCTCTGGGAATGGGATATAAACTATACCACCATCAAAATGGGAAATAAGCCTAGTTTCCCTTTAGACACCCCGCTGGGTTGTCTTTTGACCCACTGGAAGAGATACCAACTGGAAGGACTAAAAAGGAAAAAACTTATCAAATACTGTACTCAATACTGGCCTATTACTCCCTGGGAGGAGAGGGAAAATGGCACCATTCGGGGTCACTTGGATTCAACACCATTTTGCAGCTCAGTCTGTATTGCAAACATGAGAATAAACACAAGGAGGTTCCCCATGTCCCGGCCTTTATGGCCCTCTACCAGAATTCTCAGGAGAAAATGTAAGCTTGAAGACCCTGATAAATGCTCTTACAAAGTCCTTTTGGCAAGGTCCGAAGGAGAAGATCCCCTTGACCTTCTCTTGACCCCCTCAACTTGGGCAGAGAGGACATGGGGAAAGGAAGTTCAGACAAGCCCAGAAGTCACAGAACCTAAAGGAAAGTCACTTAGAATTGCCTCAGCTCCACCTCCATATGTAGCTTCCCCCATGGAATTATGATCAGGAAGTAAGCTTTGTCCTCTACAGAAGGAAAGGTCACCCTCAGACGAAACCTGCCCCCTAAGAGAGGTACGAGATGGGGAGGGGAGAACTATGCATGTTCATGTTCACTTTTCTATACAAGACATTACCAATGTAGGAAACAATTGGGTTCATATTGTGACAATCCCCAAAGGTTTAAGGTGAATTTGAGCATCTTAGCCTTAACTTCTCTCTCACCTGGAAGGATATAATGGTCATCCTCACCCGGTGTTGTAATAATGAGAAAAAAGCTAGAATCCTAAATCAGGCTAGAAAAGTGTCTGATGAGACAGGGGGTTGAGGTCAATCTGGCCCCCTGCAGAAGAGGCAGTCCCCTCTGCAGAGCCAAATTTGGATCCCAATACAAGGACAGGAAAGGAATTCTTAAGACACTTCACTACTTGCCTACTACAGGGAAGGACCTGGGGTGTCCAGAAGGTCATTAATTATAGTAAGATAAAAGAAGCTATACAGGGGGAAAATGAAAATCCAGCTTTTTTTGGGAAGAGTCACAGAGGTCTTTAAAAACTTTATCCAGTCAGATCTAAAAAGTATGGAAGGAAGAGTTCTGTTGGCCTATTCCTTCATAACCCAGGCACTCCCAGACATAAGGAGAAAATTGCAAAAACTAGGAAAAGGACCAGAGACCTCAAACTCTGATTTGGTGGAGGAGGCAAATAGGGTGTTTTTGAATAGAGACCGGGAGGAGGAAATCAAAAGGGAGCAAAAGGAAGCCTGAAAGGCTAGGAGGATAGAGAGGCAGACCCAAGCCTTGGCCTGACAACAGGCTAAAATCTTGGCCTTGATTCATCCTACCACTATGCAACAGTCATGGGGAGAGCAATGAAGAAAAAACAATCTTAGAAATCCACTGCAGCTGAGATATACCCAGTGTGCCTACTGCAGAGAGGACGGGCACTGGAAAGGGGAGTGTCCATACTGCCCCAAGGGAAGGCGTATGAAGACCCCTACACCTGCTCCCTTTGTTAGTCCTGGGTGACTGGGACTGATGATGCCTAGCAGCTCAAGAAACCCCTGTGAATGGTGAGATCCAAATCACTTCTCTTGACCCTAGGGTGACTCTATAAATAGGAGGTAAGGATGTGAACTTTCTCTTGAACATGGGGGGCTGCCTTCTGTCCCCTTTCTGATTAGGACCTTTAGACTCCATGACTAAAATGGTGACGGGTAGATGGAAAACTCCAAAGCAAAAATTTTACTAAGCCCCTCCATTGTAAGGTGGGCAACTGACAAGGGACCCACCCCATCCTATACATCCCCGGTTGGCCCGCTTCCCTACTGGGGAGAGACCTTCTTTGCCGCCTCCAGATGAGAGTGACTTGGGGAAAGCTAGAAACTGATAGTTTCCTTTGTCTGGTATCTGAATATATGCAGTCAGACATAGAAAAGGAGGAGTCCTTTCCTTTCTTAGATGAGGTCATTCCCCAGGTGTGGGATGTCTCCAGCCCTGGTCTAGCCATAAATGTTCCACCAGTGAAGATTCTCCTGAGGCCAAATGCTCCCTATCCCTGGAAAAGACAATATCCCTTAAAACCAGAAGCTCTTGAGGGTCTTAGACCATTAGTTAACAAATACCTGAATACTGGAATTCTAATCACCTGTGAGTCTCCCTGCACCACTCCAATCTTGCCTGTTAAGAAACCGGATGGATCTCATCAATTCACCCAGGATCTAAGACTTGTTAACAAAGCTGTGGTCCCCATCCACCTCATAGTCCTGAACCCGTACACCCTCCTATCCCAAGTCCCAGGAAATGCTAAGTATTTCTCAGTCTTGGATCTTAAGAATGCTTTTTTTTTTTTTTTTGCATTCCTCTTCATCCCGAATCCCAAAAGCCCTTTGCCTTTGAGTGGCGGGGCCTAGGAACAAGGGAGGTCATACAACTTTGCTGGACTCGACTACCACAAGGGTTTAGGAACAGCCCTCCTATTTTGGGGACTTCCTTGGGGAGAGAACTAAGAGAATTAACCTTAACAAACAGTAATGTAATACAGTATGTAGATGACTTTCTCATAGCTAGCCCAGATTTTACCAGCTCTCAAATGGATACTATCAAAACTTTAAATTTCCTCTATGAAAAGGGTTATTGAGTATCCCTCAAAAAGCTCAGATTAGTTTAACACAAGTAAGATACCTTGGATGTATAATTACAGAAGAGGGGAAAAGAATGGTCAACCCCCAGAAGAAATCCCTCATCTTGAATACCCCATAACCCCAAACAAAAAAACAGCTTAGGGGATTTTTAGGAATGACTGGGTTTTGCCAGATCTGGATCCCTGGTCATGGGAATCTGGCCCGACCCCTATATAAAAAATTAAGAGGGAAAGAGGAAGAGCCACTTGACTGGGACGAGACCTGCAAGGTTGCCTTTAATGCCCTGAAAGAGTCTATCACATTGACCTAAACCCAGCTTTAGGCCTCCCGAACCTGGAAAAGCCTTTTGGGCTGTATGTCTCTGAAAGGTAGGAACTACTCTTGGGATGTTAGGGCAAATGATGGGGGCTGTATTTACAACCAGTGGCTCACCTCTCAAAACAACTAGACAAGGTGGCTAGAGGGTGGCCCACTTGCCTCCAGGCAGTAGTAGCCACAGCTCTCATGGTTAAAGAGGCATCTAAGCTGACCCTGGGTCAGCCCACCACAGTGTAGATGCCTCACCAGCTGCAAGCAGTCTTAGGAACTAAAGGGGATAGATGGATGACAAGGGGAAGGATCCCTCAATACCAAGTCCTCCTCCTTGACACTACAGAAATAAAATTAAGGTTCTGTCAGACTTTAAATTCAGCCACCTTAATGCCAGATCCCCACGCTTCCCCCTTGATTACCAATGCATGCAAATCATAGACAATTTATGCTCTTCTCGCTCTGAGCTGAGACACCTTTATCTGACCCAGAGGAAGAATGGTACACAGATGGCAGCAGTTTTGTGGAAAAAAGAGAGAAGAAGGCAGGATATGTTGTAGTGATCCTAGAAGAAACGAGAGAAAATGGGTTTCTTCCCCCAGGCACCTCAGCTCAGAAAGCTTAACTTTTTGCCCTGACAAGAGCTTTGGAATTAGGGGAAGGAAAGAGGATTAATGTGTATACAGACTCTAAGTATGCTTTCCTCATCTTGCATGCCCATGCAACAATTTGGAAGGAAAGAGGGATGCTCAGTACTCAAAACTCTATTAATAAACACAAAGAGCTCATTCTCAGGCTCCAGGAGGTGGTCAAACTTCCTGCTAAATTATGTCATCCACTGCAAGGGTCCCCAAAAGGGACAAGAAAAGGAGGCCCAGGTAAACAGGAAAGCTGATCAGGAGGCAAAATGAGCCACTAGGGAAGCCACCCGTCACTGCTATCTGCCCCTTTTCCCCGAGGAAACCCTGACTCCAAATTATACCCAAGAGGAACATTCCCAATATCCTGAGTGGGGCTGGGAGCTTTGGTCACATGGGTGGTTCCAGACTGATCAGGCCCAAATAACACTCCTTGACTCTCAGGTTTGGAAAATTACTAACTCCTTACATAAAAGTACCCATTTCGGAAGAGATAATCTGGAAACCTTGCTCAAGCCCATTCTCTACCACCCCCAGTTGGCTAAGGTTGTTTGGTATGTCACACAGAATTGTGATACCTGCCTAAGAAATAATCCAAAAACCAGACCCTTGCCACCCTCTCTAATTAAACTTGTCCAACATCGGGAATCATATCCAGGGGAGGACTGGCAGGTGGATTTTACATCCATGCCAAAGACCCAAGGGTTCTCTTACTTGCTAGCCTTTGTTGACATGTGCACAGGATGGATTGAAGTATTCCCTACTAGGACACAGAGAGCTACCGAAGTCTATAAAGCTCTGCTGAAGGAGATAGTGCCTAGGTTTGGGCTGCCTCAATCACTTCAGAGAAACAATGGGCCCTCATTGATAGCCATGATATCCCAGAACCTGGCTGCAGGCTTCAGTTCAGTTCAGCTCAGTTCAGTCGCTCAGTCGTGTCCAACTCTTTGCGACCCCATGAATCACAGCACGTCAGGCCTCCCTGTCCATCACAAACTCCCGGAGTTCACTCAGACTCAAGTCCATCGAGTCAGTGATGCCATCCAGCCATCTCATTCTCTGGTATCCCCTTCTCCTGCCCCCAATCCCTCCCAGCATCAGAGTCTTTTCCAATGAGTCAGCTCTTTGCATCAGGTGGCTAAAGTACTGGAGTTTCAGCTTCAGCATCATTCCCTCCAAAGAAATCCCAGGGCTGATCTCCTTCAGGATGGACTGGTTGGATCTCCTTGCAGTCCAAGGGACTCTCAAGAGTCTTCTCCAACACCACAGTTCAAAAGCATCAATTCTTCAGCACTCAGCCTTCTTCACAGTCCAACTACGGAAAAACCATAGCCTTGACTAGACGGACCTTTGTTGGCAAAGAAATGTCTCTGCTTTTGAATATGCAGTCTAGGTTGGTCATAACTTTCCTTCCAAGGAGTAAACGTCTTTTAATTTCATGGCTGCAGTCACCATCTGCAGTGATTTTGGAGCCCCCAAAAATAAAGTCAGCCACTGTTTCCACTGTTTCCCCATCTATTTCCCATGAAGTTATGGGACCGGATGCCATGATCTTCGTTTTCTGAACGTTGAGCTTTAAGCCAACTTTTTCACTCTCCACTTTCACTTTAAGAGGCTTTTGAGTTCCTCTTCACTTTCTGCCATAAGGGTGGTGTCATCTGTATATCTGAGGTTATTTATATTTCTCCCAGCAATCTTGATTCCAGCTTGTGTTTCTTCCAGTCCAGCGTTTCTCATGATGTACTCTGCATATAAGTTAAATAAGCAGGGTGACAATATACAGCCTCGACGTACTCCTTTTCCTATTTGGAACCAGTTTATTGTTCCATGTCCAGTTTAACTGTTGCTTCCTGACCTGCATACACATTTCTCAAGAGGCAGATCAGATGGTCTGGTATTCCCATCTCTTTCAGAATTTTCCACAGTTTACTGTGATCCACACAGTCAAAGGCTTTGGCATAGTCAATAAAGCAGAAATAAATGTTTTTCTGGAATTCTCTTGCTTTTTTGATGATCCAGCGGATGTTGGCAATTTGATCTCTGGTTCCTCTGCCTTTTCTAAAACCAGCTTGAACATCAGGAAGTTCACAGTTCACACATTGCTGAAGCCTGGCTTGGAGAATTTTGAGCATTACTTTACTAGCATGTGAGATGAGTGCAATTGTGCAGTAGTTTGAGCATTCTTTGGCATTGCCTTTCTTTGGGGTTGGAATGAAAACTGATCTTTTCCAGTCCTGTGGCCACTGCTGAGTTTTCCAAATTTGATGGCATACTGAGTGCAGCATTTTCACAGCATCATTTTTCAGGATTTGAAATAGCTCAACTGGAATTCCATCACCTCCACTAGCTCTGTTCATAGTGATGCTTTCTAAAGCCCACTTGACTTCACATCCCAAGATGTCTGGCTCTAGGTGAGTGATCACACCATCGTGATTATCTGGGTTGTGAAGATCTTTTTTGTACAGTTCTTCAGTGTATTCTTGCCACCTCTTCTTAATATCTTCTGCTTCTGTTAGGTCCATACCATTTCTGTCCTTTATCGAGCCCATCTTTGCATGAAATGTTCCCTTGGTATCTCTAATTTTCTTGAAGAGATCTCTAGTCTTTCCCATTCTGTTCTTTTCCTCGATTTCTTTGCATTGATCACTGAGGAAGGCTTTCTTATTTCTTGCTATTCTTTGGAACTCTGCATTCAGATGTTTATATCTTTTCCTTTTCTCCTTTGCTTTTCACTTCTCTTCTTTTCACAGATATTTGTAAAGCGCCCCCCCCCCCAGACAGCCATTTTGCTTTTTTGCATTTCTTTTCCATGGGGATGGTCTTCATCCCTGTCTCCTGTACAATGTCATGAACCTCATTCCATAGTTCATCAGGCACTCTATCTATCAGATCTAGGCCCTTAAATCTCTTTCTCACTTCCACTGTATAATCATAAGGGATTTGATTTAGGTCATATCTGAATGGTTTAGTGATTTTCCCTACTTTCTTCAATTTAAGTCTGAATTTGGTAATAAGGAGTTCATGATCTGAGCCACAGTCAGCTCCCGGTCTTGTTTTTGTTGACTGTATAGAGCTTCTCCATCTTTGGCTGCAAAGAACATAATCAATCTGATTTCGGAATCAAATATCACCTCCACTCTTCCTGGTGGCCTCAAGCCTCAGGGAAGGTGGAGAGGGCCAACCAGACTCTTAAAAGGGCTCTGGCCAAACTATGTCAAGAAACACTTAATAAATGAATCCATATGCTATCCATTGCTCTCATGAGGTTACAGGAAGCCCCCAAAAGACCACTATTATTAAGCCCTTATGAAATATGGACGTCCATTCTTAACTTCTGATTTTTTGATGAGGACATCAATGCACTCCTAAAACATATAATTGACCTGGGAAGGTTTCAACAAGAACCCTGATAATATGGAGAACAGATCCTCCCTAGACCACAGGAGGACTTGAAAAATCCCCAAGCAGAGCCAGGGGACCAAGTATTAGTACAGACTTGGCAAGAGAAAGGGAGTCCAAGCTAGCTGTCTGAGAAATGGACAGGACCATATCAGGTTGTTCTAGTAACCTCAACTGCTGTAAAAGTAAAGGGTCCACAATTCTAGAATAAAACCCTATGGCTTACAGGAGGGGGACATGGGGACTGAGACTCTAAAACCAGAGGACAACTATTCCTGTGAACCTGTTGAAGACCTCAGACTCTTGTTCAGGTGGAGCCCCATCAAATCGCCCTCAGATAAGTAAATCACCCTATGATGTTCCTCCTCTTCCTGATCATGCCTTTCTGTACAGCTATTAGCATCCCTTAATGATGCTTACATGCTTGCAAACCACACTGCTTCTTGACTCAACCTAACCACCCCTTGCTGGATCTGCATTAGCGCACAAGTTGGGGATTATGTGCAACCTGTCCCAGGGTATCAGTGGCCCACCCTTCCAGCCCAGCTACATGCTATCACCTAATGCACCACATCAGGTCGTGGTTTGGCCTTTTGGGTAAAAGGGGAAGAAAACTTCATGCCTTGGTATCAGCAACAGATGTATATATTTACTCCCATGATAACATCTGCAATCCCAGCCAAGCCCTTATTTTCTCTCTTGACTAACAACCCCCAAGTGACCTTCCTTTATCTGTCTCAAAAGTGACTCCAGAACAGGGGTGTCTATGAGAAATCTAGACAACTCATGATGTGGGGTAACCTTCACTGTTAGAACTGATGAAGAAAATTGGGATCTAGAAATTGATCTAGGGTATTATGATTTAGCCCAGTCTGGGAACTAGAAGTTCTGGCAGAACTGACATGCTATACCTATCCCTGAGCATGAGGCTCTCCTCGAATGCTATTAACCAGTTTGGAAAATCCATGTCCTGTTCTGGATGACCAAAAAAACCATACCTGATCATCCTAGTTTCTAAATTGGACAAGCAACTCTGACCTCTGTTTTTCCGTTGTAGGGGTCCCCACCCGTGAAAACCTAACCCTATGGTGGGAAGCTGAACAAAATGCCCTCACTGCTGCTGGTTTTGCAGCAAGTGGGGTGATGATCTCCTCCCAGCTGCAAAGGACTGCCCCTGTTCCATTATACCATGTTCCACTTTTAACGCAGATGGATATCCTGTTCCACTTTGGCAAACTCGTTTTATTTGTTATCCCTGTCACCTTTTTTATCAGGAACTTGCTCCCTAGGGTATGTCATGCCCCACATAGATCTGGTCTGGAGTAACACCTCCTTGCCTTTACCAGTATCATCCCACCAGAGGATACGTCGTGTGGTAGTACTTACCCCCATTTCTCTGGCATTAGGACTGACTGCTGGTTTGACAGGCGCTGCACTGTGGGAACTTCTTTACATAAATTTCAGCAGCTTTTGACAGACATTGCTGTATCCATAGAAAAAACTGCGAGGACCCTCCAAATGTCTACAATCCCGGTTAGACTCCCTAGCTGCAATGGTCTTACAAAATGGTCAGGCCCTAGATTTACTTACTGCAGGGCAGGGGGCAGGGGTGGGACATGCCTTTCCCCATGATGAACGAGGAACTAAGGATGTAATAAAATCAAGAAACAGGATGCTGGCCCCAGATAGGTGAGCTACATATGAAAGAAATGAATTCAGTAATAAGCCCAGAAGCTTGCATCTTCCCATACACAGAAAAGCACTAAATTCCTTGGGATATAGGGTTTTCCTTCAGTTCAGTTCAGTCGCTCAGTCATCTCTGACTCTTTACAACCCCATGCTGCATACCAGGCTTCCCTGTCCATCACCAACTCCTGGAGCTTGCCCAAACTCATGTCCATCGAGTCTGTGATGCCATCCAACCATTTCACCCTCTCTTGTCCCTTTCTCCTCCTGCCTTCAATCTTTCCCAGCATCAGGGTCTTTTCCAATGAGTCAGTTCTTCACATCAGGTGGCCAAGGTACTAGAGTTTCAGCTTCAGAATCAGTCCTTCCAATGAATATTTTCAGGACTGATTTCCTTTAGGTTTGACTAGTTTGATCTCTTTTCAGTGCAGGGAACTCTCAAGAGTCTTCTTCAACACCATGGTTCAAAGCATCAATTCTTTGGCACTCAGCTTTCTTTATGGTCCAACTCTCACATCTATACATGACTACTGGAAAAACCATAGCTTTGCCTAGATGGACCTTTTGTCAGTAATGTCTTAACTTTTTAATACACTGTCTAGGTTTGTAATAGCTTTTCTCCCAAGGAGCAAGAATCTTTTAATTTTATGGGTGCAGTCACCATCTACAGTGATTTTGGAGCCCAAGAAAATATAAATATAATATATATATAAATATAAAAATATATATAAAATCTCTCATTGTTTCCATTGTTTACCCGTTTATTTGCCATGAAGTGATGGGACTAGATGCCATATCTTAGTTTTTTGAAAGTTGTTTTAAGCCAGTTTTTTCAGTCTCTTCTTTCACTTTCAAGAGGCTCTTTAGTTCTTTGCTTTCTGCCATAAGGGTGGTATCATCTGCATATCTGAGGTTACTGATATTTCTCCCTGCAATCTTGACTGCAGCTTGTGCTTCATCCAGTCTGCCATTTCGCATGATGTATTCTGCATAAAAGTTAAATAAGTAGGGTGACAATATACAGCCTTGACGTACTACTTTCCTAATTTGGAACCAGCCCATTGTTCCATGTCCGGTTGCAACTGTTGCTTCTTGACTTGCATACAGATTTCTCAAGAGGCAGGTCAGGTGGTCTGGTATTTCCATCTCTTTAAGAATTTTCCAAGTTTGTTGTGATCCATGTAGTCAAAGACTTTGACATAGTCAATGAAGTAGATGTTCTTCTGGAATTCTCTCGCTTTTTCTATGGTCCAAAGGATGTTGGCAATTTGATCTCTGGTTCCTCTGCCTTTTCTAAATCTAGCTTGGACATCAGGAGGTTCTCAGTTAATGTCCTATTGAAGCCTGGCTTGGAGAATTTTGAGCATTACTTTGCTAGCGTGTGAGACGAGTGCAATTCTGCAGTAGTTTGAACATTCTTTGGCATTGCCCTTCTTTGGGATTGGAATGAAAACTGACCTTTTCCAGTCCTGTGACCACTGCTGAGTTTTCCAAATTTGCTGGCATATTGAGTACAGCACTTTCACAGCATCCTCTTTCAGGATTTGGAATAGCTCAACTGGAATTCCATCGCCTCCACTAGCTTTGTTTGTAGTGATGCTTCCTAAGGCCCACTTGACTTCATACTCCAGGATGTCTGGCTCTAGGGTAGTGACCACACCATCATGGTTATCTGGGTCATTAAAATCTTTTTTGTATAGCTCTTCTGTGTATTCTTGCCACCTTTTCTTTGTATCTTCTGCTTCTGTTTTCCCATACATAGAAAAGCACTAAATTCCTTGAGATATCTGGTTTTCCTTAATCAACAATAATCTTTCACGTTCACACTACCTGCCCCCTGCTTTGTTGCAAACTTCTATATAACCTGACTCCTTCCCTTGCCTCCTCAGGGCAGTTTCTCTAATTGAGATGCTCTCTCCCAGGCTTGAAGTCCTGAACATTCCCACTGAATAAAACAACTCTCTGCTTTCAGGTTGCGACTATATTTCTTAAGTTCACACACACACATACACACACACACACACACACACACACACATACACACACACACACACACAGAGTTCCATAGTGTATAAATGTAAAACTAGAGGTTGAAATTCCCTCTCTGTTAAAAGGACAAAGTTTCTTAGATTATCAGTCTGTATTTAATGAAACAATATAATTACTGTCACTTTGGTCACATGGTTAAGTAATTTTTCACAGTGACCTATTTAATTAAACATTCAAACCTTTTAACAACTTCTTCAAATCAAATTCTAAATTAAGTCTTCTTGACCTTTGACTCAGATTTCCCAGAGGGCCCCTGGAAACTCTTAAAAGGATTTGTTCTCTCAGCTTGTAAAATGAGAAGTATTAAACTAATTAGATTTGATATGTTAAATAAATGCTTTGCATGGCAAGCATTAGCAAATACATGATAATGCTTTCTAGATTATACTTTCCCTAGATTATAATTCTATGGCTATGTATTATTAATATAAGTATTTTGGCAACTGTACAAAATTTCTAGAAATTTGTTAATGTCATAACTACCCATTTGTGTCCTATCATAACTCCACTTATCTTGAAATGTTCAATGTCACAGAGACAGCCAAATTTCCTTCTCAAATGCATTATAATGAACTTTCATCAGACCTTCAACCACAGCCATTTTAAACCTTTTGTCAGTCGCAGATACTGTTTTCCTCTGATGCCTTCCTGAAAACATTGGTAATCAGCTACAGGACTCACTTTCAATACCTTCTCAGAAATCTGTGGAAAAAGACAGGTACTCTGGCTTATATAACTTTATATACAGGGCTTATATAACTTTATATATATATATAAAGCTTTATATATATATATATATAAAGCTTATATAACTCTGTACTCTGTAACAGGTACTCTGGTTTATATAACTTTATATACAGGGCTATATTACTTTAAGATCATACCAGTGTACTGAATAAAGATTTCCAGAACTAATGGAGAAGCTCACAGGTTCATGAAATTGCTAATGGAAATCAAGGAAGACCTGAATTTATCACATGGAACTAAATAGACTGATGAAGAATGATTCCTTCTATGACTTTTGCTTAGAATATTCCTGGATCTTTAATGTTCTATCTTCTAGATTTAAGGAATCCCTTTTTTCTTGAGCTATCTAGAGTTTAAAGCAATTTAGTAGATTATATCTTTGTAAGCAGAAATAAAACATTTCTCTTTTCTCCCTGACTGAATCCTCATAAATTTGGATAAAATGCTTATTGAATACTTATTTTCATGGCAATATAGTTATTTGAATAAATTCAACAAGAATTTGTTCTCCTTGTAACAGGACACAATTGGAAACATTAATTATATTACCAAGGTTTTGACTGGAATGTCATATTTGAGGATGGTGTGCATAAATATGACTCGTTTTAAGGAACTAAGGTTGACTTTAAATAGCCAGTGCTTCTTGGAATTGGCCCAGGACCTGGTTTACAGGAGGCTCAGCTTCACAGGTGAAAGAAGAAAGCCACTTCCTGGCAGGCCGTGGAAGCTTAGGACATTTGAGGGACCTGAAGGAGGTATTCATCCACATGCGCAGGTATGCAAGGGAAGTCTAATAGCAAGTTCTTACCTCGGATTTCTAGTCTAAAGGCTTTCAAAAGTCCCAGCTTGGATTTCTAACCAAAGTTCAAAAGGTCTATGTCTTCAATTACCATTCCTTATGCACTTATATTAATAATCAGGCCAAGTTGGATGAGGCTAGACTCATCTTGTTAACAAAAACAGTCTTACCTTGATTATCTATGATAGAAATGGGGGGGATTATAGAATTAAATCATGTATTTCTGTAATTGCTGACTTTCAACGCTCCCTGAAAGGAGCTCAGGGTGGAAAACAGAAATGAGGGACTCTGTGCTCTGGGAAAAACTGACAGAACAGGTCTTCAGATAGTTAGGTATTTTCAGGAGCCAATTTTATGTGCCCAATTCTTGTATTTCCTCATATCTAGAAAAGCACAAACATCCTTCGTGGTGACATCTGCTTCTTGTGAGTAGCAGAAACCTTGGCGGGGAGGGGGTGGGGGGGAAGTGCTTGGTTCCAAGTACTATCCCTTCAACAAAATCACACATATACTGACTTTCCCCTCTATCTCTTTGGACTAGTTTCTCAGAGCTATCTAAAATGCTGTCTCCTAGGCTGTAGTCCTCATTTTGCCCCCAGTAAAACTTAACTCACAATTCTTAAATCCTCTCCTGGGAGTTTCAGTGCCACATCTAAAACCACATCGTCACAGAACTAGCATATCTCCCACCTATTCTCCCAAGGGCCTATTTATCTTTCCCTAAGCATCATTTGTTTTCCCCTAAGTGCCCTTTTCTGCAGTCCCCTTCTCTTATTAAGATGGTAAGTTGCAAATTCTTCAAGACATATTTTACTCTGAACCCCAATTTACATATGTAAAATTTGCCATTTCTCTTGCTAATCAGGCCTTTGTCAGTTTATTTCACAGGCCACCACCAATTGAATCTAAGAGGGTAGAGGAGAGGCTTCCCCTCACTATTGGAGAAACCAAGTCCAGGGGTATGCTCTCATAAACCTCATCAATACTGGCAGCTTCTCCCTATCTAGTAACTACAATTAGACATAAAATAAAAGTTTCCTTATTCTTAAAGGGAATGCAGCTGTTTCAAAAATAGCATTGAAGTTTTCATTCAGATGGGTCTTGACTGTTCACTTCTAGCCCCCTCCACAATGGACTTCTAGCCAATTTTTAGTCATTACTTCCAAATATTTAGGGGCTTCCTTGGTGGCTCAGAGGTTAAAGCGTCTGCCTGTGAGTGGGAGACCTGGGTTTGATCCCTGGGTCGGGAAGATTCCCCTGGAGAAGGAAATGGCAACCCACTCCAGTATTCTTGCCTGGAGAATCCCATGGACGGAGGAGCGTGGTGGGCTACAGTCCACGGGGTCGCAAAGAGTCAGACACGACTGAGTAACTTCACTTCACTTCACTTCCAAATATTTACAGCATGATGAATGAGCTGTAATTTTAGACAACGAAAAATATGACAAAGTGTGGAGCCCTATACCAAGGTGACAGCCGTGGAGCCCTGTACCAAGGTCAAGGAATAAAAATCTCTGGAACTGATCAAGCCCCATAGCAACTGTTGCCATGGGTGTCCAGATCTAAATCAGCCAGTTCCCTGACTTCATATTCCCTATAGCATCCTAACCAATCACCTAATGCCACCGTTCCAGTAGGAATTCTGTCTTGAGGCTATAAAAATTTGGCCACTAGCATGCAAAAGGGCTCTCTCTTGAGCTGGTCCACTGTTCTAACAGCATCTTGCACTTTAATAAACTTCATTCTCTTCTCATTCTGCCTCATGTCTGGAAATTCTTTTCCAACCCATGCACGTACCACGACACAAAGTGATCAAACATGGTACTGATATGAAGCGAGCTGCCCTGACAGCTCAGTTGGTAAAGAATCCACATGCGATGCAGAAGCCCCAGGTTCGATTCCTGGGTTGGGAAGACTGCCTGAAGAAGGGACAGGCTACCCACTCCAGTATTCTTGGGCTTAACCTTGTGGCTCAGCTGGTAAAGAATCCACCTGCAATGCAGGAGACCTGGGTTCGATCCCTGGGTTGGGAAGATCCCCTGGAGAAGGGAAAGGTTACCCACTCTAGTATTCTGGCCTGCAGCATTCACGGACTGTATAGTCTATGGGGTCGCAAAGAGTTGGACACAACTGAGCGATTTTCACTTTCACTGATATGAAGCAACTTGAAGACAGACGGAGATCTGCAAATTGCCACTTAGTTGCAAATTCCATTTAGAACTGGTGCTTTTTGAAACATCAGTTTTACATAAATGCTTATCTAGTAGCACATCATAAACCACAGGGCTAGAATAATTTTTTTTCTCTCATGTAAATGTGGAATTGAGAGCTAAAACTGTTAAACTTAGCAACAAATGATTTTTTCAAGAGCAAAATAATACGCAACCCATAGGACTCATAAGAAAAACTTAAACTAAATTATTAGCCACCTCTCAAAGCAAAGGCATCACTTTGCTGACAAAGGTCCACATAGTTAAAGCTATGGTTTTTCCAGTAGTCATGTACAGATGTGAAAGCTGGACCACAAAGAAGACTGAGCACTGAAGAACTGATGCTTTTGAACTGTGGTGCAGAAGACTTGAGAGTCCCCTGGACTGTAGGGGATCAAACCAGTCAATTCTAAAGGAAATCAACTCTAAATATTCATTGGAAGGACTAATGCTGAAGCTCCAATACTTTGGCCACCTCATGCAAAGAGCTGACTCACTGGAAGAGACCCTAATGCTGGGAAAGACTGAGGGCAGAAGGGGGCGACAGAGGATGAGATAGTTGGATGGTATCACCAACTCAAAGGACATGAATCTGAGCAAACTCCAGGAGATAGTGAAGGACAGGGACTGCGTGCTGCAGTCCATGGGGTTGCAAAGAGTCAGGCATGGCTTAGCAGCTGAACAACAGTTACCTCTAGGGACCCTGACTAAATTCTGAACGTATTGTCATTAAAACAGCCCTTGTTTTTTTTCAGGCATTTAAAGATTTTCATGTACCATATACCTGAAGTTCTTGGTCGCTTGATTTTCTTTGACTCACATCTCTTCCTTTCCTTGGTATATGAAAATCCCTCTCACTGTAAGAAAAGTCCAGTCATGGAAATTCTGTACTGAAATTAAGTCATAATACTTGATCTAATTCTAAACCAAATAGCACTATTTGGGTTTCTCATTTGGGGATTACTCAAAAACAAATGTTTCTCCTGTTCAAATTAATTCATATAGTAGCACAAGGCTGAAAGAGATCATTTCAGGAGTGGCAATGTTTCAGGAAAGCACCACGTTGGGAGGGGTGGGTAGAGTGACCAATCAGATGAACATAAGCACCTTTCACCTAGTTTTTCCTTAAAAGGAATCAAACAGCTTTCAATTTTCTGGAGTTAAAATGGCAGCAGAGGTAGGATATTAAAATGTGCAAGCTAACTGCTTCTTTTGCATCCTCATAAAGAAAATGAAAAGAAATAGAGGAAAACAATAGAATGGGAAAGACTAGAGATCTCTTCAAGAAAATTAGAGGTACCAAGGGAACATTTCATGCAAAGATGGGCTCAATAAAGGACAGAAATGGTAGGGACCTAAAAGAAGCAAAAGATATTAAGAGGTGGCAAGAATACACCGAAGAACTGTACAAAAAAGATCTTCATGACCCAGATAATCACGATGGTGTGATCACTCACCTAGAGCCAGACATCCTGGAATGTGAAGTCAAGTGGGTCTTAGGAAGCATCACTATGAACAAAGCTAGTGGAGGTGATGGAATTCCAGTTGAGCTATTTCAAATCCTGAAAGATGATGTTGTCAAAGTGCTGCACTCAATATGCCAGCAAATTTGGAAAACTCAGCAGTGGCCACTGGACTGGAAAAGGTCAGTTTTCATTCCAATCCCAAAGAAAGGCAATGCCAAAGAATGCTCAAACTACCGCACAATTGCACTCACCGCACACACTAGTAAAGTAATGCTCAAAATTCTCCAAGCCAGGCTTCAGCAATACATGAACTGTGAACTACACAACGTGTAGTCATGTATGGATGTGAGAGTTGGACTATAAATAAAGCTGAGTGCTGAAGAACTGATGCTTTTGAACTGTGGTGTTGGAGAAGACTCTTGACAGTCCCTTGGACTGCAAGGAGATCCAACCAGTCCATCCTAAAGGAGATCAGTCCTGGGTGTTCATTGGAAGGACTGATGTTGAAGCTGAAACTCCAGTACTTTGGCCACCTGATGCAAAGAGCTGACTCATTGGAAAAGACCCTGATGCTAGGCAGGAGAAGAAGGAGGATGAGAGGTTGGATGGCATCACAGACTCAATGGACATAGGTTTGGGTAAACTCCAGGAGTTGGTGATGGGCAGGGAGGCCTGGCGTGCTGTGGTTCATGGGGTCGCAAAGAGTCAGACACGACTGAGCGACTGAACTGAACTGAAAGGACTAATGTTTTCTAAAATACAATTTGCTGTAGGGCTCATAGATGAGCACCTTTCACATTAAGTGATATATACACAAAACATTCTTCACTCAGAAGAAAACAGGTTTCTTTGGGCACTCCCTAGTTAACAGGAAAGGGAACAGGAAATGAACAGACAATGTTAATAAAGGGAAGAGAAGTAGTAATAACCCTGTAATACTATAACCCAAAGTCCTAGAAGGAATAAAAAAAGTAAGCCACATTGAAATAAAGATGATTCAGCAGTATCACAAAGTTCATCAGTATTTTTGTAATACTGATACTCGATATGGCACAGATACAAAGTTTTGTGTGCTAATACACAGATTGCTAAAAAGGGAGCCAGGTGTGAGACAAAAACTAACTTAGAAAATTAAAGAGCCTGATTTAGTCTCTGCTTTCTGACCAACCCTTCTAAAATGTCTTCTGCTAAGCTTTCATGCTGTTGTTTTCACAGCAGAAACAAGGGTGTTTGAAAAACTGGCCAGTGTTATAGTCTCCAAGCTGCTGGACAACTTTATTCAACAAGAAATTACACGTGGCTGTGGTTGAAACAAAACAAACTGTTCAAAAGGACCTCAGTGTCAGGGTATGTTCTCTGTACCCTTAATCTGACCTTAATACTGTAGAACCTTAGTCTCACAGTGCCTTCCTGACACAAACAAGACAATGATGTGAAACAAATGACTTATTCAAAAAATGTCAGATGGCTGACAGCCTAGGTAGGTGCGCGTGAAATGCAGCCAGACGCCAGAATCTAGAAGCAAAAGAAAGAATAGTCCTACAGGCTTGTGTTGGTTCTGTTTAGTTTCCATTTTCCTAAGGCACAACCAAAGTTCTTTCATATTTATACTCTGGTAAGTGTTTTTCTTGCTGGAGGATCATAAAAGCAGGTGGAAGTAACAGCCAATTGGCATGCTAAAGTAAGAAAAACAGGACTTGGACTAAAACTAAGGTCAGCTGGTGAAAAAAAACAACAAAATTTGTATTGGTTTTAAATTAATACCAAGGTTTCTTACTGAAGAACAGAAAAACAACAGAAGTGTCTTACATCTTTGCATAAGAAAAAAATGACTTTCCTTTGGAAGCTGTAGCTCAGAATTTAATCTGGGGTAATGATAACATGTAATAAAAACAATATGGATTTTATAATAATGTATAAGCACAGAAAAGTTGTAAAAATGCTAAGGTACAGAGCTACAAATATGGTGATATATGAGCAAAGGGGTCAAATCAAGTTTTCACTCCAGGCAGGTGTTGTGTTTAGACAAGTGACTCAATTTGTTATACATTCAATTCCAATAGAATTAGCCGCCTTACAATGAGATTTCACTGCCGTCTCTTAGCGCTTTAATTTTTGGTAGTTCTGTTACAGGTTCAAGTAAGTTAGAGCTGTTTTCAACCCTTATGTCTATTTCCTTCTAAAAACATGAAGGAACAGGCATTCTAATAAGCTTTATGTAAATAGGATCCTGATCATTTTAGCTCTAGTTAACTCCATGCATTTCCCTGGGCATAACTATTGACTCTCTGAAAACTGGAAAATATTGCATAATTTTAAAGTCAGAGTACAACAACATTTACTGGTAACCTCAAATAAGTTATTCTAGGAGGATGAAATATGAGTAGGTCAGTCCACCAATCATGTTTGCCTAGCCATAAGAACAGTCACAACTTAAAGATCTGCAAAGATCAAAGGAAACATGGCAACAACCTTTAACTGGCTGGAGGTGGAACATTCTACAGGTGTCCTGGCAGCCTTCATAAAGGGCAGAAGGTGACTGACTCACCCGCTCTGCTGGGCTGTGACCACACAGAGACACTCCAGCGCCCACCGTAAGTCTGGAATGTGACAAGTGTAGAACCCAGTGGCAGGTCTGAGCTTGCTTACAACACTCCGACCAGCAGAGGCAGATAATGACAAAAATATAAATCAAGGCTGATGCAGCTAAGTGCTGCCTCATAGCAGGCCAACTGGGTATGGGGTTTTGCTAGTCCTTAGCTGACTGTTTTCATTATTTAATCAAATATTAAGAAAAATTCATATGCAAGCCTTGTCAAAAAAGAGAAAAAGTTAACTTCCTATGATCAGCATAAACTGTTAACCTGTTAAGAGAAGCCCAATACTTCCAGCATTCGGGTATATACATACACATTATGTCTGTTTCTTTTTAAACATCTTAGGGTGAGGGTGAGGAGAGGGAAGACAAATGAGATAAAGACACAAGCTAAACATCCAACAAGTCCCATTCCTCATTCTCTGTGTGGCTGGCAGCATGTCAGAAAGTCACTCCTTTGCTGTGATGGTCGTAATACATCTAAACATGTAGATCTTTATTTCCTTGTTTGTTTGGCTAGGCCTAGGGTATGTGCTATTTTATTTTCTTGGTGTAACAATTCATCACTGCTTCCTGAGAGGCTCAAACAGGATCACTGGCCAGATTCCGAAGAGAAACTGTTTGGAAACAAGTTAGGACAAAATGAAAGAAGATAAAATTGTTCCATGTTATCCCTGAAAAAGAAGTCTTAGGCTATGACTACAGTGGTTTGTTAGTGGTTGTCCTGGTATTAATAATCAGAGCACAGCATATTCTTTCCAGGTCTGCACCATATCTCAGAAACAATTTTTACTTATTTAAATATATTAAGCATTTACTTTGTCAAGCATGGAGCTGGGCATTTAAATTCTCTCAGATGCTTAAAACAGCTCTTCAACTTAGCTATTAACAGCTCCATTTTATTGCTGAAGAAACTAAGGCTTGAAGAAAGGAGACTTGCCCAGGGTCATAAAGCAGTAAGTCAAAGACAGAAGATTCAAGAGCATCTGGTTCCAAAGCCTGTACTCTTTCCACCCCATCCCCTTCTTCTACCTCCATCCCATCCTCCCATTACCTCCTCCTCCAACACACACATACAAACAACTCCCTAGGAAGAAGACTTACCTTCACCTTTGGCCTGTATCTCAAATAAAGTGTTCTTGTATATAAACTGAAAGAAAAGGGGAGAGGGAAGAGCTTTTCAGACAATTTTTTTTCTTTTAAATTAAAGTATAGTTGACTTACAGTGTTGATTAGCTTCAGGTGCACAGCAAAGTGATTATATATATATATAATATATATATATATATATATATATATACACACACACACACACATATATGTATTCTTTTTCAGATTATTTTCCATTAAAGGTTATTACAAGATATTGAATATAGTTCCCTGTGCTATATAGTAGATCCTTGCTGTTTATTTTATATATAGTAGTGTGTATCTGTTAATCCCAAAGCCCTAATTTATCCCTCCTTCCCCAACCCCTTTTCCCTTTGGCAACCATAAATTTGCTTTCTATGTCTGTGAGTCTATGTCTGTTTTGTAAATAAGTTCAGACAAATTTTTAATTCATGTAAACTGGCTTATTGACAAATTCAACCACACTGCCTCTGTATATACAAAGAAAAAGTAGCACTGATAAATGAACTTTAGTAACCATTTTTTGAGAATGTACTCTGTGCAGAATACTTGGCAAAGTACTAAGAAAGACGGAGAAATAAACAACTCTAGCACTGGACACTCAGGATATTTGTAGGGAGCATTCCACTCATGCTTGATGTGATTCATGTCATGATTGCCAGTTTCATCTCTGAAGTTATATGGTAGTAAGAATTAAGGCAGAGTATTCCTAGAACATTTTAGAAATGGTTATATCAACTCTATAAGGATTATAATATAGGTGTGAAATAATCAGAAAGGTATCACTTCTTCAGAGAATTCTTTAAAATGAATCACCTCTGAAGATAAGATTTTAATATCAAAGTTAAATTTATTCCTGAAAAATTTATTAAACTATGTATAACTTACAACATACATAGTTTATGTACACTATTTAATTGTATTTGAATAGTAATATATAGCATGAGTACATATGTAAAACATAATTTTATAGCATGAAAAATTTCCTACTTTAAATAAGAGAATGAAAAAGAGCATGGTAACTTTGTGTGGCTATACCATCCTACTGTACCTCAAACTGGAATTGTGAAGACAGGCATCATATATTAAGAAGAATACTGCACTGTTTTAGAATATAACCTTTGTTGTTATTCAGTCACTCAGTCGTGTCCAACTCTTTGTAGCCCCTTAGACTGCTGCACACCAGGCTTCCTTGTCCTTCACTATCTCCCTGAGTTTGCTCAAACTTATGTCCATTGAGTCAGTGATGCCATCCAACCATCTCATCCTGCTGCCCGCTTCTCCTGCGCTCAATCTTTCCCAGCATCGGAGTCTTTTCCAAAGAGTAGGCTCTTTGCATGAGGTGGGCAAAGTGTTGGAGCTTCAGCTTCAGCATCAGTCCTTCTGAAGAATATTCAGGGTTGATTTCCTTTAGAATCGACAGGTTTGATCTCCTTGCTGTCCAAGATTATAATAATATAAACTTACTTTGACAGTTTTTCAGACATAAATCTCTAAAATGAGGCTACCATATTCTCTCTTTAGTGAAGAGTCCTGGACTGGGGCAGAGAAGCCCTGGATTCCAATCCTTGCTGTTCCCTCTACCACTGTCAACTATTTATTAAGTACCTACAACATGTGGGCAAGCACTGGACCCAGAGCTTTATACACACTTCATTCTTAAATTACCCTACTAGATAGGTATTATTCTTGTTTTGCATATGAGAAAGTCTCAAAAAAGGTCAAACATTTCATTCAAGGTGGTATAGCTATTAAATGGTAGAAGCAAGATTTGAAGTCAGGTGCCATCTAATGATTATCCAACATGTTGTCCTGTAACTGGGCAGTGATCAAGTCACTTCTCTCTGGGCCCCAGTTTTGTTCACCATAAAATGAGGAAGTTATACTGGGTTATTTCTAAGGTCTTGATTGGTAGATGGTTGTAAATTTGTGTGAGTAATGTCTGATGGCTACTTCTGTGAAACATATTCCTCTCCCCTAATTTACTATTTTTTTCCCTCTGCTCAGTTTCAAAGCAACTAACTTTTTAGTCTTTTGGGGGTGGAGTAGAGTGAGCTTCTGATTCATTCAACTTGATGCAGAAAAGTCTTCCATTAGACTCCCTTCTTTGGGCTGGCTCCTTTTCTTTGGTTAGCTTTAGGTCTTGACTTCCGCCTCCTTTATTCCATGAGGCCACGGAATCAGAGCTTAGAATTGATGGACTGACAAAAATTCTTCCAGCCCTAAGCAGCTGTGGTGCTCTTTTTAGGTACCTGTTTTCTTTTAGAGTGTAACATTTCTTTTAATATTGTCAACATTTGATGCTTTAAATATTTTATTCAATACTCTTCGTTGTTTTAGCAGGAAATCTGTCTGAATATCCTAGGCTGGCATCATTGCAAATGAAAGTCCTGCTCAATTTAAACATTTCAACAATCTATGGAATAAAAGAGTATTCTCCTTATTTTAACAGATCAGGAAATGGAGACTTAGAGCTAAGTAAATAACTTGGCTCAAGATTGTTACCCAGTTATGAAGTAAAGGAGTAAAGATCTGAACTCAGATATTTTTACTCTACTGTGTTACTCTTTGTTTCAAACATCTGTACAGGACTTAAGTTTTAGAGTACATCATGTTACTAAATTCTCAAATCGTCCCTCTGAAATATCATTATTCACATGTTCCCTTCAATGAGGGACCTACAGAATCAAAATTTCCATATAATTAAAACTTATAACATCGAAGTTTCTTTTATTTTAGTTATTTAGGGTGAAATATATCTAAAATATATTCTATTCTTCCCTGTCTCCTTAAAAAAAAAATAGGAAAACATTTTAACATTACTAGAAAAAAAAATTAACTCAAAATCTTGCCATCAAATCTCACCAAAATGCTTCAATTTTTGTGTATTTACTTTAAACTGTGTCACCATACAAATGAATTTTTACACTGGTTTAATAATTTTATATACATGACTTTGTTTCACTTAAAAATAAAAATGTCTATGTTGCCATAAAATTATCATATTTATAATTTTAAATGGCTGAATAAAGGAGATACTATGATTTACTTTATGATTTTTTCCCTAACTATTGGATATTTTCTTTTTCTTTTTAAATATAAATTTATTTGTTTTAATTGGAGGCTAATTACTTTACAATATTGTATTGGTTTTGCCATACATCAACATGAATCTGCCACAGGTGTACACATGTTCCCCATCCTGAACCCCCCTCCCACCTCCCTCTCCATACCATCCCTCTGGGTCATCCCAGTGCACCAGCCCCAAGCATCCTGTATCCTGCATCGAACCTGGACTGGTGATTCATTTCATATGATATTATATATGTTTCAATGCCATTCTCCCAAATCATCCCACCCTGTCCCTCTTCCACAGAGTCCATAAGACTGTTCTATACATTTGTGTCTCTTTTGCTGTCTCGCATACAGGGTTATTGTTATCATCTTTCTAAATCCCATATATATGCATTAGGATACTGTATTGGTGTTTTTCTTTCTGGCTTACTTCACTTTGTATAATAGGCTCCAGTTTCATCCACCTCATTAGAGCTGATTCAAATGTAGTCTTTTTAATGACTGAGTAATACTCCATTACTCATATTACCATATGAGTAATACTCCATTACCATATATGTACCACAACTTTCTTATCCATTCATCTGCTGATGGACATCTAGGGATTATTGTTTTTCTTTTGCTAAATTAAATAACAGTGATAAAACTTTCTGTGTCTACACACATTTTCATTTTTCCAGGTTTTTTTCTTTAGGATAAATTTTGAGAAAGCTAATAATTGTGATAAAAATATAAACATTTCAGTTTCATCAACATATGTAGCATCAAATTTCTTTCAAATGGATTTTATCAATTTACACTGACAAGTAATGTATGATACCATTTTCACTATAACTAAAGAATAAAGAAGAGAGTTTAAAAATATTACTGTAGCTCACTTAAGGGTTATATAAACTATCCCACTCTTTTATTTCTAAATTATTTTTTGAAAGGCTAATACAAGCATTTGGTTAAAAATTCAAACAGTATGAAAAGGTGTACAGGAAAAAAGAGGTCTGTCTCCTATTCCTGACCCTCAGCTCAGAGCTAACTGCTGTTATTTAACAGCTTATGTGTAACCTTAAAAAGAGTTTTCACATTTCTCAGCATATATGTGTACTCAGCCTCCTCTTCACAAAAATAGGCCTGGCCTGCCTCTCTTGTTTTTTTTTTTAATTTAAAAACAGTTTGAAACTTACAGAAAGGTTGCAAGATTAAGAATTCTTGTATCCCCTTATTCCAGATCCCCAATTGTTACCATTGAACCACATCTGTTTTATATTTATACCCATACACAAAAACACATAATGTATGTGTATCTGTATATCTATTTATCTATTTCCTATAGGGTCATTAAATGACATGATGGCCATCATCCCTAAATACCTCATTGTGTATCACCACAAAACAAGAACACTCTCCTAAATTATTATAATATAACTGTTCCAACCATGAAATTAGTATTAATAAAGTACTCCATCCAAGTCAAAACAATTCAACTTGTGCTGAATGTCCCAACAATTTCTCTTCTCCATTCTGATTCAGGGTCTTATCCAGAAACACGCACTGCATTTAGTTTCCATGTCATGTCTTAACCATCATTTCCTAACTCAATAATTCTTCAGCTCTCTGTCTCCCATAACTTGATGGTCTTACAAGACTTTCACTCTGTAGAAATACCTTCAACATGATTTCATCAGTGTTTTCATGGCCAGACACAGGCCTTGCAACTCTGGCAGGAATACCACAGAACTGATGCTAAACTCATTTCAGTGCACTGTATCAGGAGTCACACTGTAGTGACCAGCCCCAACACGGGCAATGCCAACCTTAGATGCAGGAAAGTTGGTTGCTACTAGTTTTCCCCACTGTAAATTCACTATTTCCCTCTCTGTATTAGTGTTTTAGAAGGGTAGCCTCATGGGAATATTTCATAATACTCATGAGAGTGTTCAGTAATTCTGAATTATGTCAATCTGTTTTCCTCATCAAACATCCACCTATCAGCCAGAGATCAGTTGTTAACTAATATCTATCATATATCCAATAGATAGTTCCCAAATGGTAATTATTTGTTTCTACTGTTCCTTCTGCATTTATCAGTCAGCATTCTTTTGTAAGGAAGAGCTTTCCCTTCTCATTTATTCATATTAGTATGCAGTCACTGATTCCTATTTTATTCAATAGATTGCAATTTGAATACATCTAATGTGTCCTATATCTGAGTGTATGTACATATGTAAGTGTGTGTGTGTGTCACACATTCTTGAGTGTGTTTTGGGGGATGTCGGCAGCATCACTGTACAGCTTGTGGGACCTTCGTTCTCCAACGAGGGACTGAACCTGGGACACAACAATGAAGGTGCGGAGTGCTAACGAGTGAACCACCAGGGAATGCCCAATACCAATACTTTTAATCCCAATCTAACCCCCTCAGAGTTCCTTCTATCTTTCCCTCTTTTCATATTTTTAAATCCCTTGTAATACAGTGGAGAAATCAGGCCCTTGTTAACCTCTCAATATATTTACTTATTGTTTAACCAATTAATTTATTTGTCCAATGTAATCTATTTCCCAACTCCAGCTACCTCCTCCATCCATCCCTTCCTCTCACCATCCTGTTTCCTGTCCCACACAGAAGCCCCATCCTCATCACCTTGATTTTCTTAGAGTAATTCAGCATGCTACTACCACTGACCCCTTTTCCTCACTCCCTATTCCTTGGTCACTGAATCCTGGTACCTCTGCACAGCACTTCTTCCCCCTCACTGCCTTATTTCCTTGACAGGTTTCTACACCAGGAAGACAGAAGGAGAAAGTGGGGGGGGGGGGGGTTAGATAGAAAGGAAAATGTAGAAAAGGGGAGGGGGGAGTAGGAAACCCTCAATTCAGTTCAGTTCAGTCGCTCAGTCGTGTCCGACTCTTTGCGACCCCATGAATCGCAGCACGCCAGGCCTCCCTGTCCATCACCATCTCCCGGAGTTCACTCAGACTCACGTCCATAGAGTCAGTGACGCCATCCAGCCATCTCATCCTCTGTAGTCCCCGTTTCCTCCTGCCCCCAGTCCGTCCCAGCATCAGAGTCTTTTCCAATGAGTCAACTCTTCACATGAGATGGCCAAAGTATTGGAGTTTCAGCTTTAGCATCATTCCTTCCAAAGAACACCCAGATCAGAACATCTGATCTCCTTTAGAATGGACTGGTTGGGTCTCCTTGTAGTGCAAGGGACTCTCAAGAGTCTTCTCCAACACCACGGTTCAAAAGCATCCCTAGTCTTTCAAAATAGGATATATTGAGTATAATTTCATCCCTTCTTGAGTCCTTACTAGAAAAATTCATTGGTATATTATATTATACTGCGTTAATGTACTTGGGATTTCTTGGGGAGTGTTACAGAACCAAGTTTTTAATTCTTGGGTCTGTTCTAGTTACTTTTGGTTCTCCTTTTCTATCATTTGTCAGTTTTCCCGAACATTTCCTGCCATAACCCTTCTTAAATAGATATTTCTAATATGCTATGGGCTAAGAATCCAAACAATTAATGCAGTAACAGTAGCAAACCAGAATAAGTATACATAGAGCCAGAGTTTTTAAAGCTCTTCCATAATTAATAACCTTGAGCTCTTCAAGGTATGAATTCACCGATTCTTATTTAGCTGCCCAGAAGTTCTTTTTATGTAATTCTCAAGTAGTTAAATTTTAGATAATTCAGGTTGCCTAAATAGATTATCTCTAGATAGGTGGGATGCAAATGTTATTTTGAGAAGGTATTCTAAAATTTCATTTGAATAAATTTTCACATTGGTTCAAAGGAAAATTTTCTTCCCTTTTCTACAAATACTTAAGATCTCTCAATTCTTGAGATGAATTTGAGATTAAACATTAGAGATACCAAGGGAATATTTCATGTAAAGATGGGCACAATAAAGGAAAGAAATGGTATGGACCTAACAGAAGCAGAAGATATTAAGAAGAGGTGGCAAGAATACAGAGAAGAATTATACAAAAAAGATCTTCAAGATCCAGATAACCACGATGGTGTGATCACTCACCTAGAGCCAGATATTCTGGAACGTGAAGTCAAGAGGGCCTTAGGAAGCATCACTAAGAACAAAGCTAGTGAGGTGATGGAATTCTAGTTGAGCTATTTCAAATCCTAAAAGATGATGCTGTGAAAGTGCTGCACTCAATATGCCAGCAAATTTGGAAAACTCAACAGTGGCCACAGGACTGGGAAAGGTCAGTTTTCATTCCAATCCCAAAGAAAGGCAATGCCAAAGAATGTTCAAACTACCACACAATTGCACTCATCTCACACACTAGCAAAGCAATGCTCAAAATTCTCCAAGCCAGGCTTCCACAGTATATGAACCATGAACTTCTAGATGTTCAAGCTGGATTTAGAAAAGGCAGAGGAACCAGAGATCAAATTCCCAACATTCGTTGGATCATTAAAAAGCAATAGAGTTCCAGAAAACTATCTACTTCTGCTTTACTGACAATGCCAAAGCCTTTGACTATGTGGTTCACAACAAACTGTTGAAAATTCTGAAAGAGATGGGAATACCAAACCACCTGATTTGCCTCCTGAGAAATCTGTATGCAGGTCAAGAAGCAACAGTTAGAACTGGACATGGAACAACAGACTGGTTCCAAATTGGGAAAGGAGTACATCAAGGCTGTATACTGTCACCCTGCGTATTTAACTTATATGCAGAGTATATCATGAGAAATGCCAGACTGGATGAAGCATAATCTGGAATCAATATTTCCAAGAGAAATATCAATAACCTCCACTCTTATGGTAGAAAGCGAAGAAGAACTAAAGAGCCTCTTGAGGAAAGTGAAAGAGGAGAGTGAAAAAGTTGGCTTAAAACTCAACATTCAGAAAACATCATGGCATCCGGTCCCATCACTTTGTGGCAAATAGATGGGGAAACAATGAGAGACTTTATTTTCTTGGGCTCCAAAATCACTGCAGATGGTGACTGCAGCCATGAAATTAAAAGACGCTTGCTCCTTGGAAGAAAAGCTATGACCAACCTAGACAGCATATTAAAAAGGAGAGGCATTAATTTCTTGATAAAGGTCCATCTAGTCAAGGCTATGGTTTTTCCAGTAGTCATGTATGGATCTGAGAGTTGGACCATAAAGAAAGCTAAGCACCAAAGAATTGATGCTTTTGAACTGTGGTGTTGGAGAAGACTCTTGAGTCTCATGACTGCAAGGAGATCCAACCAGTCCATTCTAAAGGAAATCGGTCCTGAACATTCATTGGAAGGACTAATGCTGAAGGTGAAACTCCAATACTTTGGCCACCTGATGTGAAGAACTGACTCATTTAAAAGACCCTGATGCTGGGAAAGATTGAAAGAGAGAGAAGGGAATGACAGACGATGAGATGGCTGGATGGCATCACTGACTCGAGGGACATGAGTTTGAGTAAGCTCCAGGAGTTGGTGAGGGGCAGGGAAACCTGGCATGCTGCAGTCCATGGGGTTGAAAAGAGTCAGACACAACTGAGCGACTGAACATCCTCTGGTAAAGAGATCACTATGATAACATTTATTCATTAAATCATTTAGCAACATATACTGAGTGCTTACTATGTGACAGGCACTATTTTAAGCACTTGGGAGGGTAGCAGTGAATGAAATAAAGCCCTTGCTCTCAAGGAACTTACAATCTAGCTGGGGAAGGTAAACAAGTAAACCCTTATATAACTGTTTAAAAATGCTGTGAAGAAAAATGAATTCTGGTAAGGGGAGAGAGAATGATACAGACATATTAAGTGAGTAGGATGAATAGAGACAATTCTGGTTCCATTTTTACTATAAGTGGCTGACCTCCAATAAATTCTTTATAAGGGAAACAGTAGCAACCAATTTGTTTCAGGGAAGGAGACAAAGTAAGTTGGTGACTTCAGATGTACTCATGCTTTCTCAGTTGCTGCTCAGGGGATCTGGCTGCTTTTTCCCTCTTAAATTTGTTCTTTATAAACAAAGATATGCTGTTCAACAAGAATTGGAAATGTTTATATCCTACTGCACTAAAAAAGGAGATGAATGATCTACTTAAAATGTAGATCATGTGCCAGAGGTCAGTTATACAGCTGTCACCCTTTCAGGATGAGAAAACAGGTTCAGGGAGAGGAAGGGACTTGCTTAAATCACTCTGATTCAGTCTCTGACGTTTTGTATTTACACATTCTATTTGAAGAGTAAAGAAAGAAACACTCCAATAGTAGGATTAAAAAGTCTCTATTTCCTACCTGAAAAGGATGTGAAGATAAGAACCAAGGCCAGTTAAAATATGCCACCATGCATGAAACTGTGTGGTAACACCTATGACAGGTGGTACCTTCTTTCGAAAGTTCCTGTGTGAAGGGGAGGAAAATAAGCATTCAATTATTTATCATATTTAACAATTAATGCTGATAGTATCAAAGCATTTTGAAACATTAGTCTCAAACATGGCAATTATTTCATTTCCTTTTGTCTGCTGTATTGTTTTCCAAAGTATATTTTGAGGAACAGTATTCCTAATAGACCTTCCATGAAGAAATGACTGTGGTCAAAATAAATGTAGGAAACAGTACATAGTCTGCTGCCCTTTTGGAGATTTGTAATGCATATTAACAGATTAACAGCTGTAAAAAGTCCTACCATAACTAAACAGTTTATCATCAGTTTTTTCAGGTAAACTACTCGTTCATGGAACCTTTCTTTCAGGTAATATTTATTAACACATTATGGACCAAGTGTTTCCTGCAAGGTCTCACTTCATAGTGAGTCTTTGAGGTGGCTGTTAAAAGCTGTGCTTTGCAGATTAGGAGCCTAAAATTCAGAGATTACTGAGTTGCCCAAGTACTCAGCTAGTGGGACAGCTGAGCCTCAAATTCTAGACCTTGTGATTAAGTGTGTATTATATTAATATTCTCATCTATCAGAGCAGAGAAATTGAGTGTGAAACACCAAACTGTTTTCCACAAGTTTTGCGAACATCTCAACATTTCTCGGAAACAAAGAGGACTCAGCTAGAGGATGATGACTTACTTTTGCACTGTAAAAGCGCCAACGAGAGTTCTGATGGATACTGCTGATTCCGAACCACTCCATTAGATCTTAGTTTTCTAAGCAAGATGTATTATTTGTGTGCATTTAAAGACATTTCAAACGTGCAAAAATATGCAAAATAATAATGTACCCATTACCCAGCTTCAACAATTATAAATTATTTATTTTTAACAATTACAATTTATGGCCAATCTCATATCATCTAAGCTCTCACCTACTTCTCTTCTCCCATATTATTTATTTTGAAGCAAATCCCAGATAGTGTATCATTTTATCTCTAAATATCTCAGTATATATCTCTAATCCCTTAATCAGACATTCAATTACTAATCATATTTGATATTCAATTAGTGATCATAAAATCGTACAGATTTTTTTAAACACAAGTCTGTTTCAATCAAGATCCAAAAAAAGTAATTACATTACTTTGGAGTTTGGTTGATATAGCTCTTACGTCTCTTTTATTTTATTTTTTCATTTCGTGGCTGCATCAGGTGGCATGTGGAATCTTACTTCCCAAACCAGGGATAGAAGCCTGTGCACCTACATTGAAAACAGAGAGTCTTAACACTGGACCACCAGGGAAGCCGCAAGTCTCTCTCTCTTTTTAAAAAAAGTTATTTATTTATGGCTGCACTGGGTCTTTGTTGCTGTGCTTGGGGGTTTTCTAGCTGCAGCAAGCAGGGGCTACTCTCTAGTGGTGGTGCACAGGCTTCTCATTGCCGTGGCTTCTCTTCTTGCAGAGCACAGGCTCCAGGGTGCGCAGGCGAGTGCTGGCTCAGTAGTTGTGGCGCACGGACTTACTAACCCCATGGCACACGGGATCTTATGTTTCCTACATTGGCAGGTGGATTCTTAACCACTGGACCACCAGGGAAGTCTCCAAGTCTCTTTTAATCTATACATTTCTCCTCCATTTCCCCCCTCCGCCTTCCTGCAATTTATTTACTTAAGAGGCTAGGCTATTCATTCTATAGATTTCCCAGTTTGAATTTTGCTGATTGCCTCTCTGTGGTGTTATTCAATATTACACAATACCATTAAATCAGCTAATTTTGAGTTGGAAGGAAACTAGTTTAACCTACTTAACATGTTCATTTTATGAAAATTGGGGCCCAGACAGAAGGTGTCTAAGGTGACAACTAGAGTCCAAGACCCATGATTCAAATTCCAGTAAATATTTCTTCAATAAAGCAGATTAGACAGATTTCAAAGACCTAGACAGAGAAGCCTGGCAGGCTACAGTCCATGGGGTTGCAAAGGTCAGATATGACTAAAGCAACTGAGCACAGTCAATATTATTAATATTTGATTAACTGTACACTACTGTGATGTATGCACAAAAATCCCTATAGATGTTATGAAATATTTTTAAGTTCAAATTTTTAGGTAATTTAAACAAGTGTCCCCATAATTTAACTTTATTGTGCTATTAGTTGAATTTAGTTCAGTCGCTCAGTCATGTCCGACTCTACGACCCCATGGATGCAGCACGCCAGGCCTCCCTGTCCATTACCAACTCCAGGAGTCTACCCAAATTCATCTCCATCAAGTTGGTGATGCCATCCAACCATCTCATCCTCTGTCGACACCTTCTCCTCCTGCCTTCAATCTTTCCCGGTATCAGCGTCCTTTTCAATGAGTCAGCTCTTCGCATCAGGTGGCCAAAGTACTGGAGTTTCACCTTCAACATCAGTCCTTTCAATGAACACTCATGACTGATCTCCTTTAGGATGGACTGGTTTGATCTCCTTGCAGTCCAAGGGATGCTCAAGAGTCTTCTCCAACATCACAGTTCAAAAGCATCAATTCTTCGGCGCTTAGCTTTTTTTATAGTCCAACTCTCACATCCATACATGACTACTGGAAAAACCATAGCCTTGACTAGACGGACCTTTGTTGGCAAAGTAACGTCTCTACTTTTTAATATGCTGTCTAGGTTGGTCATAGCTTTTCTTCCAAGGAGCAAATGTCTTTTAATTTCAGGCTGCAGTCACCATCTGCAGTGATTTTGGAGCCCAAGAAAATAAAGTCAGCCACTATTTCCACTGTTTCCCCATCTATTTGCCACGAAGTGATGGGACCGGATGCCATGATCTTAGTTTTCTGAATGTTGAGCATTAAGCCAACTTTTTCAGTCTCCTCTTTCACTTTCATCAAGAGGCTCTTTAGTTCTTCACTTTCTGCCATAAGGGTGGTATCATCTGCATACCTGAGATTATTGATATTTCTCTCAGCAATCTTGATTCCAGCTTGTGCTTCTTCCAGCCCAGCGTTTCTCATGATGTACACTGCATATAAGTTAAATAAGCAGGATGACAATATACAGCCTTAACGTACTCCTTTTCCTATTTGGAACCAGTCTGTTGTTCCATGTCCAGTTCTAACTGTTGCTTCTTGACCTGCATACAGATTTCTCAAGAGGCAGATCAGGTGGTCTGGTATTCCCATCTCTTTCAGAATTTTCCACAGTTTATTGTGATCCACACAGACAAAGACTTTGACGTAATCAATAAAGCAGAAATAGATGTTTTTCTGGAATTCTCTTGCTTTTTCGATGATCCAGCGGATGTTGGCAATTTGATCTCTGGTTCCTCTGCCTTTTCTAAATCCAGCTTGAACAACTGGAAGTTCATGGTTCATATACTGTGGAAGCCTGGCTTGGAGAATTTTGAGCATTGCTTTGCTAGTGTGTGAGATGAGTGCAATTGTGTGGTAGTTTGAGCATTCTTTGGCACTGCCTTCTTTTGGGATTGGAATGAAAACTGACCTTTTCTAGTCCGGTGGCCACTGTTGAGTTTTCCAAATTTGCTGGCATACTGACTGCAGCACTTTCACAGCATCATTTTTCAGGATTTGAAATAGCTCAACTGGAATCCCATCACCTCCACTAGCTTTGTTCGTAGTGATGCTTTCTAAGGCCCACTTGATTTCACATTCCAGGATGTCTGGCTCTAGGTGAGTGATCACATCATTGTGATTATCTGGGTGGTGAAGATCTTTTTTCTATAGCTCTTCTCTGTATTCTTGTCACCTCTTCTTAATATCTTCTGCTTCTGTTTGGTCCATACCATTTCTGTACTTTATTGTGCCCATCTTTGCATGAAATGTTCCCTTGATATCTCTAATTTTCTTGAAGAGATCTCTAGTCTTTCCCATTCTGTTGTTTTCCTTTATTTCTTTGCACTGATCACTGAGGAAGGCTTTCTTGTCTCTCCTTGCTATTCTTTGGAACTCTGAATTCAAATGGGTGTATCTTTCCTTTTCTCCTTTGATTTTTGTTTCTCTTCTTTTCACAGCTATTTGTAAGGCCTTCTCAGACAGCCATTTTGATTTTTTGCATTTCTTTTTCTTAGGGATGGTGTTGATCCCTGTCTCCTGTACAATGTCACAAACCTCCGTCCATAGTTCATCAGGTACTCTGTCTCTATCAGAGCTAGTGTCTTAAATCTATTTCTCACTTACACTGTATAATGGTAAGGATTTGATTTAGGTCATACCTGCATGGTCTAGTGGTTTTTCCCTACTTTCTTCAATTTACGTCTGAATTTGGCAATAAGGAGTTCATGATCTGAGCCACAGTCAGCTCCCGGTCTTGTTCTTGTTGACTGTATAGAGCTTCTCCATCTTCGGCTGCAAAGAATATAATTGGTCTGATTTCAGTGTTGACCATCTGGTGATGTCCATGTGTAGAGTCTTCTCTTGTGTTGTTAGAAGAGGGTGTTTGCTATGACCAGTGTGTTCTCTTGGCAAAACTCTATTAGCCTTTGCCCTGCTTCATTCTGCTATACATATCTTTTTAATTTCAGTGATGGGAAAAATTCACTTCAGTGCACTAATAATTCTATATGTCTATGAAATGCTCTGCTTAACAAATTCCAAAAATATTTTTCAAAGATTGAAAATATATCTTACCTCAGTGAATCACAAAAGATGTTATCTATGTTCCAGAATAAAAATCCTAATAAAAATACACCCAAGGATGTGTAACCCAGCCCTCTAAGCCATGGATAAACCCTGTGTGGAGGAAAAAAAAGAGCAAAATGAAATTTTGTCAAGTCATGTCATGAGAGGGAAATGTTTTCATAAGTATTAAAAGCAAACCTAACTATTAAATTCTCTAATACATCTGCCCATTACATTTAGCCATTAAAAGTTACTGAGGAAGAAAAGTGCCACTAAGAGTTTGCTAAATGTATCAAGAAGGTAATCTGAAAGCACTCAATAACTTTATTAGTTCTTTGGAAGAGGTAGAAGGCTGGTGGGATAGAAAAAACACTAATGGAGTCACCAGTTCTGTGTCAGGCACTACAGTATATTAGATACACACGATATATATAAATAAACACACATATATGAATATAATTTTCAAATAAACACACACATATGAATACAATCTTCCAATAAACACTTCTTTAACTTTGCTGATGAGGAAACTGAAGTTTGGTGAGTTACCCAAAACAACAGGTATAGCTAATGTAGTTTTTTTTTATAGCTTTACCCTTTACCTCCAAAAACTTATATATTTTTTAGAATGCTATATAAATGGAATAATACAGTATATTTTCTTTGTTATATGGCTTCTTTCGGTTGGCATAATTATTTTGAAATTCATCCATGCTGTTGTATATCAATACTCATTTCCTCTTACTGTTGAGTAGTACTCCACTATATGGATACACCATGGTTTAATCTGTTCAAATGTTGTTGGATACTTCTGTTGTATTCCAGGTTTTTTTGCTCTAACAAATAAAAGAAGCTATGAACATTCATAAATAAGTCTTTGTATGGATATATGCTTTCATTTCCCTTGGGTAAAAAGATAGGAGAATAGTTAAATTGTCTGGCAGGTAAATGTTACTTTTTAAGACAGTTAAACTGTTTAATCAGCACTAAGGGGTTGTATCATTTTACATTCCCATCAGCAGGGTAGAAGAGTTTTTTGTTCTACAATCTCACCAACACTTGCTATGATATAAGTCTTTTTCATTTTAGTTGCCCTATAGGTACATAGAGGTATCTCACTGTGGCTTTAATTTTTATTTCTCAATGATAAATGTTATTGAGCATCATTTCTTGTACTTATTTGCCATTCCTATATCTTCTTTGATAGTTTGTTTTGAACCTTTGCCCATTAAAAAAAATTGTTACTTATTATTAAGTTTCAAGAGCTCTTTATACTTATCTAAATATAAGTCCTTTGTTGGATATATATTTTGCAAACATTTTCTCCAAGTTTGTGAGTTGCCTTTCACGTCCTTTTTTTTTTTAATTGAAATACAGCTGATGTACAATGTTCTGTTAGTTTCTGGTGTATGACAAAGTGATTCAGTTACATACATATATTCTTTTCAATTACAGTTTATTACAGGATATTGAATATAGTTCCCTGTGCTATACAGTAGGACTTGTAATTCATTCTGTATATAATGGCTTGCATTTGCTAACCCCAAACTCTCAATCCATTCCCCACCCTAATCTTGCCTTTGGCAACCACAAGTCTGTTCTCTCCATCTGTGAGTCTGTTTCTGTTCTGAAGATAAGCCTCTCTGCTGTTCTTTTTAAAAATTGTTTTGGCCCTTTTAGATCCTTTGCAGTCCCATGTAAATTTCAGAAACTGTTTCCCAATTTTTACCAAAAAGCCTGCAGAGATTTTGTTGTGACTGCCTTGAACCTGATCAATTTGGAGAGAACTGACATCTTAATAACATTGAAGTTTTCTAATCTATGAAAATGAAACATCTATTTACTTAGGTCTTCTTTAATTTGGCTTAGCAAAAACTTATTCGCCACAGTTTCCAATATATACAGCTTGCATATATTTGCTAAATTTAATCCTTAAATATTTGATGTTTTTTGATGCTACTGTAAATTATACTTTCAAAAATTTCACTTAACAATTTCACTTACTATGCACTTGTTTGGTGCTAGCACACAGAAATATGATTTTTGAATACGGACTTGAACCTCATGATCTTGCTGAATTCCACTTATTGCTTCTAGTGATTTTGTGGTACACATCTTGTGGTATTTTCTGTATGTGATCGTGTCATCTGTAAACACTACATTGGATAGGATTTCCACCAATACAGTGTTGAATAGAAGTGGTGACGATGTATATCCTTGTTTTAGTCTTGATTTTAAAGGTAACTTTTAAAAACATTTTATGGAAATGTGGTAGATGCTGTAGTTTAAAGGTTAAGAAACTTCCCTTCTATTGAGTTTGTAAAGGGTTTTGTTTTGTTTTGGGTCATAAATAGCTGAATTTTATGGAATGCTTTATCTGAATGTACTGCTATCATCATGTAGTTTTTCTCCTTTATTTTTTAATATGGTAAATGATGAGAATAGATTTTCTGAAATATTTTGTTAACTATTTGTGCTTAGTTGCTCAGTCGTGTCCCAATCTTTGTGAGCCCATGGACTGGGATCGCTTCTGACCATGTGATTCTCCAGGCAAGAATACTGGAATGGATTGCCATGCCCTCCTCCAGGGTTTGCATATAAACAAATGAATTGTGTTATTAACTTAAAACTCATCAGGGACTTCCCTGGTGGTCCAGTGGTTAAGAATCTGCCTGCCATGCAGGAGACACGGATGTCATTCCTGGTCCAGGAGGATTCCACATGCTGTGGAGCAACTAAGCCCACACACTGCAACTAGAGAAAGTCTGTGTACAGCAACAAAGACCCAGCGCGGCCAAAAAAAAAAAAAATCATCAGAAAAACACAAATCTGCTTGTGCATGGAAGGGACATTATTGCCATAGTTTGATGAAGATTCTTGGAAAAGATGAGTTTAAAAGAGTCATAGTATGCCTTCAGCTTTTCAGAGTTTATCACTTTCCCATTTGAGGGAGGCAAGAATGAGTCCCAGAAAGCACAAAGTAAAGGCATTTGGCAGAACTGCAGGATGGGCCAGGTGCTGAGATATGACAAGGAAGTGATCACTAGGGGTGAGATACTCTCTATTTTCTGCTTCTAAGCTTACTTACCAGGGCCAATCTTCAGCTCTCAGAAGTAATTCAAAGCAAAATTCTTCTGTGGGGTGAAATGAATGTCTCTGGTTATCCAGGTAGCAGGGCACGTAAGAGAGAGCAAGAACTTCATCAGCACATGGTCCAGGCAAGCTAAGTACAGGTAAGATTCTGGGGACAGACTACTTGTATATTATCAGGTCAAGAGTGTGTAACACAGAAGACCCTCAACATATCTGTATCAGGAGTCACACTGCTTCAATCTAGACTGGTTGCCTGTCCAGTGGACAGCCATTCTCTGAAAAATCCCTTCCCTTTGCCTTCACTTTGGAAATTGCCTTCACCTCTTTGTGTTGGATTTTCTATGTCTCGTTTCCTATATCTTCCTCCTTTTTGGTTTTCTCATTTTGGTCAAACACAACCTTCCACAGGTTTCTGAGCACTAGTTTATGGTATATAAGTATTTTTCTTTTTTTTGAGAACTTAAAGGTACGAAAATGTATTCTGTCACCATATTTTATCAATAGTTCGGCTAGGTATTATCCTGTAACTGGCTTCCAGTTTTCCTTTGGCAAGTCCAAAACCATTCTGATCCCTGATCCTTTGTATGCAGTGTATCTACCTTCTGACTCTAAGCTTGTAGAACTGTCCTTGTCTAGAATTTTGAAACTTGCATGGGTCTATTTCTACCCACTGTGCTAAGTACGCAGTAGGTTCTTTTAATCTATTAACTCTTATTTTTCAATTACAGGATATTTTCTTAAATTGTTTGGTAATAGTTTCCTCCCTTCCCTTTCCTCTACACAGTACTGGTAGAGGAAATATGCATTTTTATATGCTGGTCCTGAAATCAGAACCCCTACTGAGTTCCTTCTATTCTCCATTTCCTTCCCACCATTCTGATGGAACCCAGGGACCATGGACTTGAGGAAACACTTGCTATTTGTCCACAGCAGTGGTGGTGAGTGGGTCCAAGGGTCCTGAGGCCAAGAGGCCCCATGCTGTCCTGTTCACTCTGGACCATAACATGAGCTCAGAGCCTCTCCTGTGGTGGATGCTTGCTGGTGAATGGGTATAGGGGCTCCTGGACCATAAAACAATCACAATGTGTGTTCTGGAGAAAGAATTCCAATGTCTTCATTAACTGTATCTTTCAAAATATTCATTTCAGCTTTTTACTATATTTTTAATGTCCATTTTTGGGGGATTCTCTGAATGTTCTTTTTTATAGCATTGTACTCTTGATTCATAGATATACTATATTCCTAAGAATATTAATGAATTATAATATTTGTTGTCATTTTGTTGTTTTTAAAGTTTCTTCCGTTTCTTTAAAGCTGATTTTTTTCTCCCTTATTTGTTATGGCCTCTTTCATATTGAATGTATTCATCATACATCTGGCACTGTCTCCTCATTCTTAAGAGTAAGAAACTAAAAAGGTGGTCCCAAGCAAGTATTCAGTTGCTAACCTTTACTGTAGGGCTATTTTCCCTAGTTAGTAACCTTTGCTGTAGGGCTATTTTCCTGGGTCAATTGTTAGGGAACCCTCAACACCAATACCAATAAGGCCTTTTAGGCTACTCATATATTCAATAAGAAGATTCTTTCAGTATTCTGTCTAGACGTTTTTGCATTCAGCATTCATAAAGCACAAGGTCACCTAACTTACCTGATTTCAATATGGTATTTGTATGCTCAACTGTGCCTGGCAAAACCCAATGTAGACACACTGTTCACCCTTTTCCAGAGATATTTTAGACTCCTCCTCCATCTCCTTCACCAAACTGTCTGTTGCTAAGGCTTGATACTTAAGAAAATTCTCTGATGTAAACTGGTGGTTCCTGGCTTAGAATTTGGCTCTTGGGTTAGTTATGCCAATTAGCAGTAATCCATTTACTTTCTAGCTTCTAAAATTTTATTGAGTCTTCAACTTGTGGGTTTATACTTTATAAATAAATTCTTTTGTTATAGTTTTAGTAGTGTCTCAGAAAGGAACAAAATTAGATATCTAGTGATCTTCAATACAGTAGTGCTTTTTTTTTTCCCATCAATTTCTTTTATCAGTATCATTCTTCATTTCTGTTTGGGTTTATTCTATAAATATATTTTCTAATTACTCAAATACTTAGCTCATTATTCTTCAGACTCTCTGTTTCTAATGTAAATATTTAATGTAAACATGTCCCTCTAAGAACCACTTTAGCTACATCCTATTTTGGTTTATAGTATTTTCATTTTGCTTACATCCTAAGTATTTCAATATTTTTATTATGATTTTTTTTACTCATATTTACAAGTGTACTTATAAGTTTCCAAATATATGTGCTATTTTGACTAATTCTGTTTTATTTTAACTAATTGTCAGAGAACGTGTTATGCATGACACCAATTCTTTATAATCTGTTGAACTTTGCTTTAATGCTAGTATTGGTAGATTTAATAATTACTCCATGAAGGAAAAGATCATGCATTCTTTACTTGTTGAGTATATAAAATCATTTTGTAATGTTACTCAAATTTTGCCTATTCATATTTTTTGGTTTAAGTACTGGGCTAAAATATCTCATCATGGTAGAATGGTTACCTATTTCTCCTTTGTAATCCTGCCAATTTTTGTTTAAAAATTTCCACACAAGTTTAGAGTTGCCACTTTTTAGAATGTGGTAAATAGAACCTTTTAATAACAATGTAATGAACACACCTGTTGTGAATAATGCCTTGAACTTCTTTGTTGTTCAAACAACTAGTCCAGGCTTCTTTTAGTCAATATTGGTATGGTATGTATTTTTTATATCCTTTTCTTTCAAAAGTACTATGTATTGATGTTTTAACCACATTTCTTATGAATAGCAGATATCTGGATTTTTCCCTGTTTTGGAGTCTTGGTCTTTTAATTGTTTACCTCTGTCCATTTATATTTACTGGGATTACTGATATATTTTAAATTATTTCTACCCCTTAATTTTCTGCTTTGTATTTTTCCTCACTTTTCTCTGCTTCCCTTTTCCCCCTTCTCATTTTCTTTGGATTCAGTTTTTATAATCCCACTTACTCCTTCATCTTTTTGTAACTGAAATTATGAAATCAATTACTGTTTTTAGTAGTTACCAAAAAAGGACATGTAAAATCCAAAATTAATCACTGGCTGTATCGTATCCTCAAATAAAGACCTTGGGAACTATGTAACTAAGAGTATTCTCCTGTATCTCACATGTTATTCTATCATCATTTTAATTCCTTTTAAAAAAATCTCTCAAACTAGGTATCACTAAAAGTCACAATATTTTGTTTAGATAGTCCCATAAATTTTTCATTTTTCTTCTTTACTGTTCTTTCTTGTATCTCAGCTCTTCCTTCTAAAAAACATCTTTAAGAAGGATACTAGTAAAATTTCTTCTTTTCTATCTATCTCAAAATGTTTTTATATTACCTTGGTTCTTGACAGATATCTGGATATACAATTCTAACTTGATGGTTAATTTCTCTCAACTCTTTGAAGATAATAAGTCTACCATGTGTATTGCTGTTCGTAAGTCTACTGTAGACTATATGTTATTCCTTTACTGGTAATGTTTTCTATGTCTGGATTTTTTTAGGATCTTTGTCATTGCATTTCAGTATTTTTACTATGCTTTTTAAAAACAGGTATCAATCAGGGTTCAACTTCAGATAATACCTCTATCTAAAGCAGAAAATAAATTGTTTCAATTCCAAAAGAAATACTGAATAGATTTAGACACTTCAGAAATGACTTTTGAACACTACTACAGGATTATTTTGCCAAAGGAATTTTTTTTTTCTTTTTCATATTTACAAACCTGGAGAATTGGAAAGCCTCTGGACCAACCAACTGTTTCATCCAGCATCACACCATCTTAGCTATAAATCACAGCTCAGGAAGTTGCTATCACACATTTGCTCCAGAGCTACAATGCACACCCTAGATTCATATAAGTAAATGGATTCCTTACATACTACCATGTCTCCTCCCCATTTAACTTGGTTCTGAATTCAAGTCTCATGTGAATACATGTGATTGGCAAAATCTAAATGTACTTGAAAACTTACCTACAAAGGAAATATGAAAAATATACATTTTAGCTTTTTAGCATCTACATTACAGGAAAGCTCACTTGATGGAGGCTGAAACAATATTGAACTAACTAATCTATTATACCTGCTTTACCTGATAAAGACTTTCTTTCATTTATCTTGCTTGGGAATTATTGTTTTTGAAGCTGAGGAGTTATCTTTTAAGGATACTAGAAAATGCTCACCTATTATCTCTTTGAATATCTCTTCCTTCTCCATTTTTTCTATTCTCTCCCTTTGGAACTGCAGTTAGACATGTTATTTCTCTGTGATGCTTTCTGGCTTATTTCTTTAGATATGTCTTTCCACTTAATTAGTTCTCTCTTCAAATGTCTATTTTTAACTTATCCATTGAGTTTATTTCAATAATTTTTTGGGTTTTTTGAAATTAATTTTTATTGAAGTATATTTGCTATACAATATTGTGTTAAGTTTCTACTGTACCGCAAAGTGAATCAGCTATATACATACATATGTCCCCTCTTTTTCGGATTTCTCTCCCATTTACGTCACCTCAGAGCACTGAGTAGTTTCCTGAGCCATACAGTAGGTTCTCATTAGTTGTCTATTTTATACAATAGTGTATATATGTCAATAGTATATATATGGTCAATCTTTATCTTCCAATTCATCCCACCCCATCCTTCCCCTCTTTGTGTCTATATGTTTGCTCTCTAGGTCTGTGACTCTTTCTGTTTTGCAATAAGATCAGGTATACCATTTAAATGCTGCTGTGGTAAGTTACATGTGTTTTCTTTCTGCCTCAGACACTTAAGAGTTGAACTGAAGAAGCTACCAAGCCAGAAATACCACTAGGCACAATAAAAAAACAGACTGCTGTCTCTCCAAAGAAACAAGAAAAAGGCAATCTAGCAAGATAGAAAGCTTACAATAATCACTATTCTATAGCCAAACACCACAGAAAAAACAATAGCCTCACCCTCCATTCATCCTCAAAGCCTGAATGGGAAGCCTAGACTTCATTTCTAATCAGGCCCAAAGAAGGTACCCCAATCTGCTGCTAAGTCACTTCAGTTGTGTCCGACTCTGTGCAACCCCATAGATGGCAGCCCACCAGGCTCCCCGTCCCTGGGATTCTCCAGGCAAGAACACTGGAGTGGCTTGCCACTGCCTTCTCCAAGGCATGAAAGTGAAAAGTGAAAATGAAGTTGCTCAGTCGTGTCCGACTCTTAGCGACCCCATGGACTGCAGCCTTCCAGGCTCCTCCATCCATGGGATTTTCCAGGCAGGAGTGCTGGAGTGGGGTGCCATTGCCTTCTCTGACCCCAATCTCCTGCTATACTAATACCCCAATCTCCTGCTATACTAATATCAAGCAGTGAGGGGCTGGAACTTTCCCCACTCAGAAGTAACAAGCTCTCCATTTCCTGCAGTGTCAGTGGAGACCATGTGGGGAGCCTGGACTTCCATCGTCATGTGGTAATAATCAGGTGCTTTCTCTCCTCATTGTGGTGATATCAGAGTAGATCTACTGGGGTGTCAGAATTTCTGCCAATGGCCAGAGGTAACAAGGTCGTATCAACAACCTCAGATATGCAAATGATACCACCCTTACCGCAGAAAGCGAAGAGCAACTTAAGAGCCTCTTGATGAAGGTAAAAGAGGAGTATGAAAGAGCTGGCTTAAAACTCAACATTCAAAAGACTAAGAACATGACATCTGGTCCCATCACTTCATGGTAAACAGATGGGGAAAACATGGAAACTGTGGCAGATTTTATTTTCTTGGGCTCAAAAGTCACTGTGGATGGTGAATGCAGACATGAAATTAAAAGACGCTAGCTCTTTGGAAGAAAAGCTATGACCAACCTAGACAGCATATTAAAAAGCAGAGAAATCACTTTGCTGACAAAGGTCTGTCTAGTCAAAGCTACTGTTTTTCCAGTAGTCATGTATGAATGTGAGAACTGGACCATAGAGAAAGCTGAGCACCCAAGAATTGATGCTTTTGAACAGTGTGTTGGAGAAGACTCTTGAGAGTCCCTTGGACAGCAAGGAGATCAAACCAGTCAATCCTAAAGGAAATAAACATTCACTGGAAAGACTGATGCTGAAGCTAAAATACTTTGGCCACCTGATGCAAAGAGCTGACTTATTGGAAAAGATCCTTATGCTAGGAAAGACTGAGGGCAGGAGGAGAAGAGGGCAACAGAGAATGAGATGGTATGGATGGAATCACGAATCAATGGACATGAGTTTGAGCAAACTTGGTGAGATAATGAAGGACAGGGAAGCCTGGTGTGCTGCAGTCCATGGGGTTGCAAAGAGTTGGACATGACTTAGTGGCTTAAAAACAACAATTAAATCACGTCAGTAGTCAGAAATTTGTATGCAAATGTGACACTGCTAGAATGTTTACCACACATTAAGATAAATAATTGCAGTCTTACAGATTCTCACAGTGAATAGAAAAAGAAGAGACACTCTCCAAGTGATATATGAGGCAATTATAGTTTACTGTAAGATACTGAATATAGTTTCCTGTGCTATAAAGTAGGACCTTGCTATATATCTATTTTATATATAGTAGTTTATATCTGCTAATCCCAAACTTCTAATTTATCCCTCTGCCCGCCTTGTTTGGCAACCATAAATTTGCTTTTTATGTTAGTGAGTCTGTTTCTGTTTTGTAAATAAGTCCTTTTTTATTTATGTCCTATTTTAGACTCCATATATAAGTAATACCATATATTTGTCTTTCTCTTCCTGACTTACTTCACTCTGTGTGATAATCTCTAAGTCTACACATGTTATGGCAAGTGACATTATTTCATTTCTTATATACTTGTTTAATATTCCTCTCTCTTTGTATATACATATATATATATACAGTGGAATATTATATATCTGTGTGTATATATATATCTCACACCTTTATCCATTCATTTGTTGATGGACATTCAGGTAGCTTTCATGCCTTGGCTATTGTAAATAGTGTTGCCATGAAAATCACGGGGCATGTAGCTTTTGGAATTAAGAGTCTTCTCTAGATATATGCCCAGACATGGGCTTGCTGGATCCTATGGTAACTCAATTTTTGGTTTTTTAAGGAACCTCCATACTGTTTTCCATAGTGGCTGTACCAATTTACATTCCTACCAACAGTGTGAGAGGGTTCTTTTTTTAGAGTTCTCTTTTCTCCAAATCTTCTCTAGAATTTATTCCTTCTAGACTTTCTAATGATGGCCATTCTGTCAGATGTGAGGTGATATACCTCATTGTAGTTTTAATCTGTGCTTCTCTAACAATTAGCAATATTTACCATCTTTTCATATTTTACTGGCCATGTGGATGTCTTCTTTAGAGAAATACCTATTTAGGTCCTCTGCTCATGTTCTGAATGGGTTGTTTGTTTTTTGTTATTTAGATGTATAAGCTGCTTGTAGATTTTTGAAATTAAGGCTGTTGGTTGCATTGTTTGCAAATATTTTCTCCTAGTCCACAGGTTGTATTTTCACTTTGTTTATGGTTTCCTTTGCTGTTCAAAAGCTTATATGTTTGATTAAGTCCCATTTATTTATCTTTATTTGTATTGACCTGAAAGACTGACCTAAGAAAATACTGGCATGATTTATGTCAGAGAATGTTTTCCCTATCTTGTTTTCTAGGTGTTTCATGGTGTCATGTCTTATAAAGTCATGTCTATAATCCATTTGAGTTTATTTTTGGGTACGGGGTGAGGAGTATTCTAACTTCACTGATATATATGTGGGTGTCTAGCTTTCCTAGCATCACTTGCCAAAGGGACTATCTTTTCTCCATTGTGTATTCTTGCCTCATTTCTCAAACATTAATTGATCATAGGTGTATGGGCTTATTTCTCAGCTCTCTCTTCTGTTCTACTGATCCATAGGTCTGTTCTGAGCCAACATCATGCTGCTGTGATTACTGTACCTTTGAGGCATTGTCTAAAGTCTAAAAGGGCTATGCCTCCAGCTCTGTTTCCTCAGAACTGCTCTAGCAATTCTGGGTCTTTTATCTTTCCACATAAATTTCAGGATTATTTGTTCTAGTTCTGTGGAAATTATCATGGGTAGTTTGATAGGAATCACATTAAATTTGTAGATTGCTTTGGGTAATAGGGTCATTTTAACAATATTAATTCTTCCAAACTGAGATAATGAGATGTAATTCCCTTTCTTTGAATCATCTTTAGTTCCCTTTAACTACATTTTATAGTTCTCAGCATATAAAGTCTCTGACCCTCTTCATCAGGTTTATTCCTAAGCATTTTGATTTTTCAACGTGCTTTTAAAAGAGACTGCTATTTTACTTTCCCTTTCTAATAATTCATTGTTAACGTAAGGAAATGCAACACATTTATGTATGTTAGTCTTGTAGTCTGCTACTATATCTTGCTTAATTTGCTTATCAGTTTGAGTAGATTTTGTGTGAAGTCTTTAGCTTTTCTATTTATAATATCAATGCTGAATCTTCATTGGAAAGACTGATGCTGAAGCTGAAGCTCTAATACTTTGGCCACCTGATGCAAAGAGCCAACTCATCGGAAAAGACAGAAGGCAAAAGGGGACGACAGAGGATGAGATGGTTGACTGGCATGACCAACTCAATGGACATGAGTTTGAGCAAGCTCCGGGAGATGGTGAAGGACAGGGAAGCCTGGCAAGATGCAGTCCATGGGGTTACAAGGAGTCAGACACGACTGAGCAACTGAACAACAATATATAATATTAATCATCTGCATATAATAACAGTTTAACCTCTTCTGTTCCAACTTGGATACCTTTATTTCCTTTTTCCCATCTGATTGCCGTGTTGAGGACTTCCAATATAATGTTGAATAGAAGTGGTACGAACGGGCATCCTTCTCTTGTTCCAGATTTTAACAGGAAAGCTTTCAGCTTTTCACCACTGAGTATTATATTGGCTGTACATCTGTCATAAATAACTTTTATTCTGTTCAGGTATGTTTCCTCTATACCCACTTTAGTGAGAAATTTTATCATGAATGGATGTTGAATTTTATCAAATGCTTCTTCTGCATCTATTGAGATGATTTCTGTCTTTTGATGTGGTGTATCACATTGAGTGATCTACCACACTGATTGATCTATCACATTGATTGATCTACTACTGTGGGCAGGAATCCCTCAGAAGAAATGGAGTAGCCATCATGGTCAACAAAAGAGTCCAGAATGCAGTACTTGGATGCAATCTCAAAAACGACAGAATGATCTCTGTTCATTTCCAAGGCAAACCATTCAATAACACAGTAATCCAAGTCTATGCCCCAACCAGTAATGCTGAAGAAGCTCAAGCTGAATGGTTCTATGAAGACCTACAAGACCTTTTAGAACTAACACCCAAAAAAGATGTCCTTTTCATTATAGGGGACTGGAATGCAAAAGTAGGAAGTCAAGAAACACCTGGAGTAACAGGCAAATTTGGCCTTGGAATACGGAATGAAGCAGGGCAAAGACTAATAGAGTTTTGCCAAGAAAATGCATTGGTCATAACAAACACCCTCTTCCAACAACACAAGAGAAGACTCTATACATGGACGTCACCAGATGGTCAACATCAAAATCAGATTGATTATATTCTTTGCAGCCAAAGATGGAGAAGCTCTATACAGTCAGCAAAAACAAGACCGCGAGCTGACTGTGGCTCAGACCATGAACTCCTTATTGCCAAATTCAGACTGAAATTGAAGAAAGTATGGAAAACCACTAGACCATTCAGGTATGACCTAAATCAAATCCCTTATGATTATACAGTGGAAGTGAGAAATAGATTTAAGGGCCTAGATCTGATAGATAGAATGCCTGATGAACTATGGAATGAGGTTTGTGACATTGTACAGGAGACAGGGATGAAGACCATCCCCATGGAAAAGAAATGCAAAAACGCAAAATGGCTGTCTGGGGAGGCCTTACAAATAGCTGTGAAAAGAAGAGAAGTGAAAAGCAAAGGAGAAAGGAAAAGATATAAATATCTGAATGCAGAGTTCCAAAGAATAGCAAGAAGAGATAAGAAAGCCTTCTTCAGCGATCAATGCAAAGAAATAGAGGAAAACAACAGAATGGGAAAGACTAGAGATCTCTTCAAGAAAATCAGAGATACCAAAGGAACATTTCATGCAAAGATGGGCTCGATAAAGGACAGAAATGGTATGGACCTAACAGAAGCAGAAGATATCAAGAAGAGATGGCAAGAATACACAGAAGAACTGTACAAAAAAGATCTTCATGACCCAGATAATCACAATGGTGTGATCACTGACCCAGAGCCAGACATCCTGGAATGTGAAGTCAAGTGGGCCTTAGAAAGCATCACTACGAACAAAGCTAGTGGAGGTGATCGAATTCCAGTTGAGCTATTTCAAATCCTGAAAGATGATGCTGTGAAAATGCTGCACTCAATATGCCAGCAAATTTGGAAAACTCAGCAGTGGCCACAGGACTGGAAAAGGTCAGTTTTCATTCCAATCCCAAAGAAAGGCAATGCCAAAGAATGCTCAGACTACCACACAATTGTACTCATCTCACACGCTAGTAAAGTAATGCTCAAAATTCTCCAAGCCAGGCTTCAGCAATATGTGAACCATGAACTTCTTGATGTTCAAGCTGGTTTTAGAACAGGCAGAGGAACCAGAGATCAAATTGCCAACATCTGCTGGATCATCGAAAAAGCAAGAGAATTCCAGAAAAGCATCTATTTCTGCTTTATTGACTATGCCAAAGCCTTTGACTGTGTGGATCACAATAAACTGTGGAAAATTCTGAAAGAGATGGGAATACCAGACCACCTGACCTGCCTCTTGAGAAATTTGTATGCAGGTCAGGAAGCAACGGTTAGAACTGGACATGGAACAACAGACTGGTTCCAAGTAGGAAAAGGAGTACATCAAGGCTGTATATTGTCACCCTGTTTATTTAACTTATATGCAGAGTACATCATGAGAAACACTGGACTGGAAGAAACACAAGCTGGCATCAAGATTGCCGGGAGAAATATCAATAACCTCAGATATGCAGATGACACCACCCTTATGGCAGAAAGTGAAGAGGAACTAAAAAGCCTCTTGATGAAAGTGAAAGTGGAGAGTGAAAAAGTTGACTTAACGCTCAACATTCAGAAAACGAAGATCATGGCATCTGGTCCCATCACTTCATGGGAAATAGATGGGAAAATAGTGGAAACAGTGTCAGACTTTATTTTTCTGGGCTCCAAAATCACTGCAGATGGTGACTGCAGCCATGAAATTAAAAGACGCTTACTCTTTGGAAGGAAAGTTATGACCAACCTAGATAGGATATTCAAGGGCAGAGACATTACTTTGCCAACAAAGGTTCGTCTAGTTAAGGCTATGGTTTTTCCTGTGGTCATGTATGGATGTGAAAGTTGGACTGTGAAGAAGGCTGAGCTCCGAAGAATTGATGCTTTTGAACTGTGGTGTTGGAGAAGACTCTTGAGAGTCCCTTGGACTGCAAGTAGATCCAACCAGTCCATTCTGAAGATCAGCCCTGGGATTTCTTTGGAAGGAATGATGCTACAGCTGAAACTCCAGTACTTTGGCCATCTCATGTCAAGAGTCGACTCATTGGAAAAGACTCTGATGCTGGGAGGGATTGGGGGCAAGAGAAGGGGATGACAGAGGATGAGATGGCTGGATGGCATCACTGACTCGATGGATGTGAGTCTCAGTGAACTCCGGGAGTTGGTGATGGACAGGGAGGCCTGGCGTGCTGCGATTCATGGGGTCGCAAAGAGTTGGACACGACTGAGCGACTGACCTGATCTGATCACATTGATTGATTTGCCTATATTGAACCTCCTTGTAACCTGGGATGAATCCAGTTTCATAATGGCATCTGATCTTTTTTCAGTTCTGTTAGATTCGGTTTGTTAATATTTTGTTCAGGATTTCTGTGTTGCTGTTTATCAGTGATGTTGGCCTATAATTTTCTTTTTTGGTAGTGTCCTTGTCTGGTTTTGGTATCAGGGTGGTGGTGGCTTCAAAGACTGACTTTAGGCGTCTTCTTTCTTCTTCGCTTTTTTGGAAGACTTTGAGACGTACTAGTATAAGTTTGTCTTTGCATGCTTGGTCCTAGAATTCTCTAGTGAAGCCATCCAGTCCTGAATTTGTTTGCAGGGAGGTATATATTTTTTGTTTTACAGATTCTATTTCACTTCATGTAGTAAGTCTGTTCAAATTATCTATTCCTTCTTGATTCAGTTTTAGTGGGTTGCATGATTCTAGGAATTTATCCATTTCTTCTAGGTTGTCCAATTTGCTGGCATATAACATTCATAGCATTCTCTTATTATTATTATTTTTTTTTGTATTTCTGTGGTAGTATGAGATATAATTTCTCCTTTTTCATTTCTTATTTTGTTTATTTGGGAATCTCTTCTTTTCAGTGAACTGTGTAGAGGTTTGTCAATTGTGTTTATCCTTTCAAAAAAAAACTCATGGTTTTATTGATTTTTTTCTATTGTTTTTTAATCTCTATTTTATTTCCTCTCTCACCTTTACTATTTCCTTCCTTTGCTAACTTTAGGTTTCTTCTTTATCGAATTTTTTTCAATGATAGGTTAGGTTGTTTGAGATTTTTCTTCTTTTTCTTTTTTTTTTTTTGAAGAAGGCCTATATTGCTATAAACTTCCCTCTTAAGACTGCTTTTGCTGCATCCCATTTTTAATTTTGTATGGTTGTGTTTTCACTGACATTATCTCAAGGTATTTTTAAATTTCCTCTTCAAGTTGAGCTACTGGTTTTTTTAGCAACATGTTACTTAGTAACTTTTTTTCCCCCTTGTTTCTCTTTCTATGGCTGATTTCTAGTCTATCCTAGATCATGTTCCATGTGCACTTGAAAAGAATGTGTATCCTGGGTTTTATGTCATGTCACCATATCAAGATGTATCAAAATTTTAAAAACCAATTAAGTCTAACTGCTCTATTGTGCCATTTAGGATCTCTGTTGCCTTACTGAGTTTCTGTCTGAAAGATATGCCCACTGATGTCAGTGGGATGTTAAACCCTACTATTATTGTATTCTCATCAATTTCTCCCTTTTTGTCTGTTAGTATTTGGGTTCTTCTACAGTAGATGCATAAAAATATAAAATCCTCTTCCCTTGTTGATCCTTTTAACATTAGTGGCCTTCCTTATCTTTCTTTCTAGCCTTTAATTTAAAGTTTATTTTGTCTGATACTGAGTATTGCAATTCCCACTTTCTTGTCATTTCCGAGTGCATATTTTTTTCATTCCCTCACTTTTCAATCTATGTGTGTCCTTCACTCTAAAAAGGGTCTCTTGTAGGCAACATATATATTGTAGGCTCTTGTTTTTTATCCAATCTGCCACTTTACGTATTTGATTGGAGTCTTTAGTCCATTGACATTTAAGGTAATTATTGATATGTATTTATTGCCATTTAAAACCTTGCTTCCCAGTAGATTTTGTATTTCTTCTTTATTCCTTTTTTCCCTTTTCCTTTTGTAGTTTGATGACTTTCTTTTATATTATGCTTGAGTTCTTTTTGTTGTTTCTGTATCAATTATGTTTTTTATTTGTGGTTACTCTGTTTTCCAAGTATATTAATCCATTAATGTATCTATTTGCCTGAGACTGGTAGTCATATGGGCTTAAAAAAAAAAAAAAAATCCTACGTTTTCTTACTCTCCTCTCCCACATTTTATGATTTTGATGTCTTCTCTAACATCTTCATGTTTATCCTTTTGCTGTTCATTGCAGTTATCACTATTCTCACAAAGTTTTGTTTTGTTTGTTTTTTTAAATTCTGCCTTATTTTCCAATCGTGATTTTCTCTTTCCTATAGATTGTTGCTTCTTTTCTATGTATGTATGTATTTAATTATGCCAAGCTGCATGGCTTGCGGGATCTTAGTTCCACGACCAGGAATTGATGTTGGGACCGGCCCTGAAAGTGTTGAGTCCTAACCGCTGGACTGCTAGGAATTCCCTATTTCTTTTCTATTTACAGACAACCTTTCAATATTTCTTTTAGGTTAGGTTTAGTACTACTATATTCCTTTAGGTTTTGTTTGTCTGAGAAATTCTTTATCCTTCTATTCTGAATGATAATCTTGCTATGTAGAGTATTCCAGATTGCAGGCTTTTCATTTTCAGAACTTTGAATATATATTGCCACTCCCTTCTGACTGGAATGTTTCTGTAGAGAAATGAGCTGAGAGCTTTATGGGGATTCCCTTATAACTAACTCTTTGTTTTTCTCTAGCTGCCTTTAAAATCCTCATTATCTTTAATCTTCACCATTTTAATTATACCATGTCTTGGTGTAGGTTTGTTTGGGTTCTCCTTGTCTGGGCTTCCTGTGCCTGGCTATCTGTTTCCTTCTTGAAGTTTGGGAAGTTTTCAGGCATAATTTCTTCAACTATAATTTCAACCCTCTTTCCTTTTTCTCTTCTAGGATCCCTATTCCACAGACTGGCTCACTTTGTATTATCCAAAAGGTCTTATATATTGATTTTGTGTGTGTGTGTGTCTTTCTGTCTGCTGTTTTGATTGGGTAACTTCCATTATTATATCTTCCAGATCACTTGTTTGATCTTCTGCATTATTTAGTTTGCTATTCACTGCCTTCAGCTTGGGTTCCATCTTCAGCAAATGAGTTTTCTAGTTTTAATTGATTCCCCTTAATAGTTTCTAGTTCCATGTTACAGTGATGTACATTTCTGTTGATAGCCTTTCTTAATTCCTTCAGTATTTTTACTACCTCCTTTTTGAACATGGGATCTAGTAGACAGGAGAGGTCTGTTTTATTGTTCTTTCAGGGGACTTCTCTCGTTCTTTTAATTGGCAGTGTTTCCTCTGCTTCTTTTTACCTCTATTTCTCTATGAATTTAGGAGGAGCAGTTATCTACTGTGGTCTTTAAGGGCTGTTTTTATGTAGGAACATTCCTGTGGAGGAGCTTCCCTAATAGCTCAGTTGGTAAAGAATCCACCCTCAATGCAGGAGACTCTGGTTTGATTCCTGGGTTGGGAAGATCCGCTGAAGAAGGGATAGGCTACTCACTCCAGTATTCTTGGGCTTCCCTTGTGGCTTAGCTGATAAAGAATCCACCTGCAATGCGAGAGACCTGGGTTCAAATCCTGGGTTGGGAAGATCCCCTGGACAAGGGAAAGGCTACCCACTCCAGGATTCTGGCTTGGAGAATTCCATGGACTGTATAGTCCATGGGGTCGCAAAGAGTCAGACACAACTGAGCAACTTTCACATTCCCGTGGAGCCTGTATGAGACTAATATTTTTGGTGCAAAGTTTGTTTTTTAGTATGGATGTCTGCCATGTCTTTCCTCAGTATGTGCTGGCTCTTATTCCCTTCATAAGGGTGGGTGCTGTGGTGACCACAGCCTGCACTGTATGTTGACTAGGGCCTCCTCTTTACTCTGTGGCTGTCACAGCCCTGTCAGGGGCAGGGTCTGCTCCCCAGTTGTTGGAGTAGAAACCCCCAAAGTGAAAGTGAAGTCGCTCAGTCATGCCCGACTCTTTGCGACCCCATGGATAATAGCCTGCACCAAGCTCCTCTGTCCATGGGATTTTCAAGGCAAAAGTACTGGAGTGGGTTGCCATTTCCTTCTCCAGGGAATCTTCCCAACCCAGGGATCGAACCCAGGTCTCTGACATTGTGGACAGACGCTTTACCGTCTGAGCCACCAGGGAAGTCCAATAGAAACCTCCAGATCCAATTCAAAACTCAGTGTCGGGTACATGGAACTGGCGTGCTTCTGCTGGGAGAGGAACCACTGAGTATTCCTCCACAGGAGCTGTCCACCAGAATGTGACTCTGGTGTCATCTGCCACCATTGTGTGGGCTCACAAAGTACTTCATTGTTGGCACTACCCTCGGCCCTGCTTCAGTCATGGGAATGCAGGCAATCAGTATGAATGTCCCTCAGCTGCTGTGCTCAAAAGCCACTGGCCCAGATCTGCCAAAGTCAGGCACTGGGACTTGCCATAATGCTCCCCTGGAACTGCCATGGGAGCTACGGAATCCGTGTAGACCCTGGCCCACGTGTGCATTTACATGCCCGCAAAGCCAACAGCCACTAAATCTGGACCCACTCCAGGCTCAGGAGCACAAGTAATCCACTGAGATGTCCAGCAGGCACTGAACTTACAAAGGCACCAGTGTTGTAAATCCATCAGTCACAAAGCTGCAAGCCCAGATTTCAGCCCTGCCTCAGTGCATGGCCAACTGCCAGGGCTTGCAAGCTCCTAGAGCTCATAGAGGGGGAACTGTGCCTGCTGTGAACAAAGAGGAAAAAAAGTTTTCTACGGCAGGGTCCCTCCCCTCTGTTTGTGTGTGCATTAACAATGGGGCTTCTATGGTGGACATGGGCTCCATCTTGTACATACTCCCAGTTGTGGCCTGGGCCACACTCCAGCTTCTTCAGGCTGTCTCCATATAGCCAACCCCAGTCCAGTCCTCTCCCCAGGTTTGTCTGCTGAAGCCCGAATTTCAGCACTCAGCCCCTACATGTAACAGCGGATGCATGTCTCAGGCTAGGGGGTGCAGCATGGTGGTCAGATCTTCTGTACTGGTCTCTCTCTGTTTTGCCTGCCACAAGCCAATTGCTGTACACTCCTTTGAAGCTCCGATGCTCCCTTTCTGTCCTGACTGATCTCCCAGCTGAGGAAGGGCATTCCCAGGATGAGGGAATCTTTCCTGTTTCATAGTTCCTTCCCAGGGTGTAGGTCAAAGCCCAATTCTGTATTTTTTTTTTTCCTTTTGTTTTACACAGTTACATGGTGAACTTTCTTGCAGCTTTCGTTGTATGAGATCTTTTGCAGTGTTTAGTAGTCATTATGAGAACTGTTCTGTGAGATGTATCTGTGAGAGAAGGTGAGCTCCATGTCCTTCTATTCTGTCATCTTGATCTCTCTGGTACTATTATTAATATGCTATGTTTATACATAATAAATATTTGGACAGCAAAATTTAAAAATACAATACCATTGTTTAAAAAAAAAATATCAAAACTCCAAAATGCTGATGGAAGAAATCAAAGATTATCCAAATAAATGAAGAGACACATAAGACACATAGTGTTCATAGACTGGAAGACTCAACATAGTAAAGATGTCAATTCTTCATAAATAGATATGATGGTTCAATGCAATGTGCAATTCCTATCAAAATCCCAATAAGATTTTAAATATAGACATTATTCTAAAACTTGTATGAAAGGCAAAGAAATCCAAATAGCACAAACAATTTGAAAGCAAAGTGAGAGGGATCAATCTATATGATTTGAAGAGTTATTCTACAGGTACAGTAATCAATAGAGTATAGGATTGGTAGAAGAATAGACACCAAAATCAGTAGAATAGAATTCCAAAACTCAGAAATACATCCACATAAATATATTCAAATAATTTTTGAGGACGGTGCAAAAGCAATTCATTGAAAAAACGGCCATTTCAACCCGTGGTCTTGGAGTAGTTGGATATCTAAAGGCTAAAAAATGGACCTCAAGCTAATCCTTACCCTTATATAACTCAAAATAAAGTTCCATGTAAAATGTAAAACTATACAAAACTTTTAGTAAAAAAACAAGGGAAAACCTAGGGTTAGGCATAGAGTCCTTAGACTGGACACCCAAGTGTGATATATAAAAGGAAAACTGATAAACTGACTTCATAAAAATTAAAAACTTTTGCTCTGTGAAAGACCACATGAAGACCATGGAAAGACTAGTACAGATTGTGAGAAAATATTTGTGAGCCACATATTTGAGGAAGGATTAGTATCTACAATATACAAAGAATGCTCAAAACTCAACTGGAAAAAGAGAGAAACAATCTCATTAGAAAATAGACAAAGACAGGAACAGACATTTCACCAAAAAGGACATAGAGATGGCAAGTAGGCACATGAAAATATGTTCAACATCAATACCCATTAGGGAAATGAGACTTAAAACCACAATAAGATATCAGTACTTATCTATAAGAATGGCTAAAATTAAAAATAGTGACAATACCAAACGTTGGCAAGGATGCAGAGAGAATGGCTCACACATACAGTGCTGGTGGGAATGCAAAATCGAACAGCCACTCTGGAAAACAGTCTGGCAGGTTTAAAAAGAACTAAATATACAACTATCATACAACCAAGTAATTGCATTCTGGGCATTTATTCCAGAGAAATGAAAACTTATCTGTAAACAAATTTTCATAGCAGACTTATTTGTAACAGTAAGAAACTAGAAATAAAAAACTATAAATTCAGGTGTCATTCAACAGGTGAATGATTAACCTGTGGTACACCCATATCATGAAATATTATCCACAATAAAAAGGGACAAACTACTGATATATTCAATCACTTGTATCAATCTCCAGTGAATTATGCTGAATGCAAAAGGTCAGTCCCACTGGTTATATATACTGTATGATTCCATTTATATAACACTCTTAAAATGAAAAAATTAGAGAAATGAAGGGCAGATTAGTGGTTGCTAGGGGTTAAGGATAGCTAGTGAGGGGACAGGGCAGGAGCAAAAGTGGATGTGGCTACAGAAAGACAACACAGGGTGATAGAATTGTTCTGTATCTTGACTCTGTCAACGTCAAATCCTGTTATGATATTGCAGAATAGTTTTGCAAGACATTGTCACTTGAAGAAATTGGTAGAGTACAGATGATCTCTAATTTCTTACAAATGCATTTGTTTCTACAATTATCTCAAAATAAAAAGTTTAAATAAAAGAGAAAAAAAAAAAGGAACAAACCCATAAATCATATACTATTTACCTACTGAGCACCTGCTATATGGCGAGGCCCTGTGTCAGGTACTCACATGAAATATTTTATTTTTCACAAACTCTATAAAGTTTATGCCTACTTCCTAAATGATTTTTCTGGAACACTGTTTCTCTGTGACACAGACAGCCTTTCTTGAGACATAGTCTGCAGTAGTTTGAGAAACATAAAAACAATTATTTTCCTTTCTACTGTAGGAGTTTTCAAGTCCTTTAATATACTCATGTACATTATAAATACTCAAAAGGAGGCCATCACACACAGCTTTCCTCAAATTTCTTTTATTTTAAAAGTCTTGCTTTCACATGATGCCTATTAACAACTTGCTTAAAGAATTAGTATTCCTTGCAATCTACCATAATAAATGTTGGGTTATAAGTTTTCTATCAATATCCCTTCTGGAGTTGGATTTTATGAGTTATTTCAATTAGGCTATAGATTTACCACCTAAGTATACTCTTTTGATCCAAACTACTTACCATGTAACAATATAAATAGATCGAACCACTAAAGTGAAGACCAACATTCCATACATGACCTGAAGAAGAAAGGAAAAATGAAGTTCTTAAGATCATCATTCTTTGGCAGTGGAAGTATACTTTGCCTACAAAAACAGCCCTCCAAGTTAAATGTAAACATTTATTATTTTTCATTACATTTTAAAGAACATATGTGTTAATATAATTAAATAATTAAGAGTCATACTAACCTTTGAGGAAAGATCCTGCTTGTGAATAACCAATATCAGAAGTCCCGCATTAATTTTAACTCTGAATGGTTACGAGAAATTTTAAATATCTGCTGAAACCTGAATAAATGCTGTATTTCTGCTTCATACTCCCTAGATATCCCTCCCTTTTTGTTAGGTTCACTTTTAGCAAATGATTCTACTTCCTGTCTTATATATCTGGACTCTTTTAAACTCTCCTCCTAAGTGTTTCTGCATCCTCTCCCTGTATTCTTTCTCCCATTCCTAGTTTTCAAAGAAAGAGATGCCCATTTTTTCTTGACTGAGGTTAGTCCACTCCCCTGTGTTCTTTATTCTATATGTTCCCACATCTTCTCAGACTTGGTTCCAACAACTAACCTCTTTCTCTTCTATACTGAGCACTGGATAGGTATTACCAACTGGAAACCTGAAACTAGTGGGAAAATTTAGCTTTTAAGAGTGTGAATTATTAAATACAAGAAAACTTCATAGAATATAAAGGTATAACGTAACAAATATTTATAAAGCCAATAACTGGGTACCATTCAGGTCAAGATATATGTTGTCTCTTCCCAGTCCAACTCTCTCCCCTACTCCTTAGAGAAAACCACTCTGATTTTTTAAATAAACATTTTCCTTTTCCTTACATATTTACTAAATTAAACTGGTCTCCTAAATATGCACTCCTAAATATAGGTTTTTAAATTTTTAATTTTAATTTACAGTAGAATAACATTACATACATTTGTTTTTGTCTTTTAAGATCTAGTTATATGTTGCCATGGTTCAATCACTTTTGACATCACACAAATAAATATCACAACTTATTTACCCATTGCTATACTGATGGACATTTTTGGGTTATTTCTAGTTTTCAATGTTATGAACATTCTCTTTTTTTTTTTTTTAATTCTGTTTTTATTTATTTAATTTTATTTTTAAAATTTAATTTTATTTTTTAACTTTACAATATTGTATTGGTTTCACACATTCTACTGCACACATACAAAAACTTCTCCAGAGTATGTACCTAGGGATGTAGTTGCTGGATCAGAGGGCATATTATTATCAAAATTACTAGAAGTGTCAAACTGTTTTCCATTGATTCAATTCAATTCCAATTTCTAGGATTTCTCTGATCCATGTTATTTAAAATTATATTACTTAAATTCTAATATAATTGCTTTATAGTCAGAAATTATATTCCGATTAAGTCATCTGAAATTTGTTAAGACTTACTGTATGAACAAGTATATAGTCAATTTCTGTAAATGTGGAACAAAAAGTGTTTCTGCAATTGTTGGGTGTAATATTTTACATTTGCTCTATAGGTCAAATTTTTTTAATCATATTGTTTGTCTTCTGTGTCTTCTATAAGGTACTGATAATTGTGCACTAAAGTAACCTAAGGTTATAGATTTCTCTAGTTTTTCTTCTAGTTTAGTCAATTTTTTCATGATATATTTTGAGGTATTATATATATTAAAGTGAAGTCGCTCAGTCATGTCCGACTCTTTGCGACCCCATGGACTGTAGCCTACCAGGCTCCTCTGTCCATGGGATTTTCCAGGCAATAGTACTGGAGTGGATTGCCATTTCCTTCTCCAATATATATTAAAGGTACATAAATTATAAATTAAATTAAATTATAATTTTCCAAATTGAACACTTTTAATACTACAAAGTAATTCTTTTCTATCAACAGAAATATTTTCCCCGCTTAAAGCCTATTTTGTCTGATACTATATCATATTTTCTTTTGCTTAGCATTTGCATGATATATATTTTTCCACTTTCACTTTCACCCTTTCTATTTTGGACTCTCTTATAAGGCCCTGCTATGATTCTTGCCTACTAGTTGTGTTTTACTACATAGAATCCAACCATATCTATTGAGCATTGCACTAGTCCCTGGGGAGATAATGTTATGCGTAGAGGGTTAATATACAGCCTGGGATGGTGTGGGCCTGGTTGAGAATGACCTCAGGTCTCCCAGCCTTGAAAACAACAGGTAAGATAAATGAGGAGTGTTGTGTCTGCTTTTGTTGTTGTCAAGGACTGCACATGTTGCAGGCTTGGGGACTACATGAGAACAGTATAAAAGATGCCCATAATAAAGAATGGTGAGGGGGAGGAAAGAAAGAAAAAAGGGGCTGTTGCTTCTTTACAGTGACTTCCATTACTCTTAGCTTTCAAACCTGGCAGATGTACACACGTACATGAATGAGAGGGCAAAACGTGTATCTGATACACAACGTATGTGTATAAGGCTAGCTCTGAATTTCTTGATAAGATGAAAATGTTATACTTGTTGTATCCTCTACCATGTATTTTACAATAAAAATAAATAAACACAGTATTAGATTAAAGTCTATTAGAGACTGATACCTGGGCTTCCCTGATAGCTCAGTAGGTAAAGAATCCACCTGCAATGCAGGAGACCCGGTTCAATTCTTGGGTCGGGAAGATCTTCTGGAGAAGGGATAGGATACCCACTCTAGTGTTCTTGGGCTTGCCTTGTGGCTCAGCTGGTAAAGAATCTGCCTGCATTGTGGAAGACCTGGGTTTGATCCCTGGGTTGGGAAGATCCCCTGGAGAAGGGAAAGGCTACCCATTCCAGTATTCTGGCCTGGAGAATTCCATGGACTGTATATGGGGTTGCAAAGAGTCGAACACGACTGAGCAACTTTCACTTCACTTCACTTCAGAGACTGATTGCCCACCTGAATCAGTAATTGCAGCTATGCTGCTATAACAGTGAATAGAAAAGTCATAATCCCTGCAATTACAACCTGGTGAGGAGAGGGATAAGCAACCATGCAGTTAAAATGTAGTATTTTATCTCTGTGACAGGGACTGAACAGAGCATTTTGCAAGCACATAAGAAGGCCACCTAATCTAAACTTATGCAGATCAAAGAGATTTCCATGGATTAGGGATGTAATGTATAACATGAGATGTAATTAACACTGCTATATGTTACATATAAAAGTTGACAAGAGTAAATTCTAAGAGTTCTCATCACAAGGAAAAATTATTTTAATTTCATTAATATACTGTATCTCTATGAGATGATGTTCACTAAACCTACTGTGGCAATCATTTCATGATGTATGTAAGTCAAATCATTATGTTATACACTTTAAAATTATACAGTGCTGTATGTAATTTATGTCTCAATAAAACTGAAAGAAAAAAAGAAAGACTTTTTGGAGGATATAATGTTTAATTTTATAACAGAAGTATTAGTAGGACAAGAATTATTAGTAATAACAAACATTATTAAAAGAAGGTGGAAGAGAGTAACTGGCATAGCTTACACTGTGGGGACTAGAAAAAAGTAATGCTGTCTAGGACATACTTATTGGAGAGAAGAGCAAAGAAAATGAAGTTAGAAGGTAAGCAGAGATCAAATCTGCTTTACAAGTCATGTTAAGGAGTTGGGACTTTATGTAAAGAACAATGCAAAGTCAATAAAAGTTTCAGCAGTAGCTCAATATAATCACTCATGTATTAGAAAGATGTCCCTGTCATGGTAGACAGAGAATGAATTAGGAGGTGAGACTAATGGAAAACTGACCACTGACAAGATATTGTAGTGACCTAGGTGAGACACGGGGGCCTGAATTAGGGTAGTGTCAATGGGAAAGGAGAAAAATGGATAGATTAGGGAGATAATAAGGTTTAGAACAACTTTAAGATATGGTATAAATTCCTGTGGTCATGTATGGATGTGAGAGTTGGACTGTGAAGAAGGCTGAGCGCCAAAGAATTGATGCTTTTGAACTGTGGTGTTGGAGAAGACTCTTGAGAGTCCCTTGGACTACAAGGAGATCCAACCAGTCCATTCTGAAGATCAGCCCTGGGATTTCTTTGGAAGGAATGATGCTGAAGCTGAAACTCCAGTACTTTGGTCACCTCATGCAAAGAGTTGACTCATTGGAAAAGACTCTGATGCTGGGAAGGATTGGGGGCAGGAGGAGAAGGGGACGACAGAGGATGAGATGGCTGGATGGCATCACTGACTTGATGGATGTGAGTCTCAGTGAACTCCAGGAGTTGGTGATGGACAGGGAGGCCTGGCGTGCTGTGATTCATGGGGTCGCAAAGAGTCGGACACGACTGAGCGACTGAACTGAACTGAACTGAACTGAAAAGTTGGTAACATCTATGATGGCCTGGATTATGACTTGGGCAGTTGAGTGCATTAACTGTTTATTGGGTTAAATAATAATATGAAAACAAAGACAAGGGATGAAAATGTTTATTTCATTTCTGTGTATGTTCAGACTTTGAGGTGTCAGATAGCCAAGTGGAGATCTGTAATAGGAGTTGGATACTTGGATCTAAATCTTAGAAGAAAAAACTGAGCTTAATTAACAGATTTACAAATTATTAGCATAGAGAAGTCAAAAGAAATGGATGATTCAGAGAGCATGTTAAACATATCTAATGGTGGATAACAACCTATACCCTGGAAGTACAATGAGGATTTTCCAAATAAATTTTCTCTTCTTCACAAAGATCTCTATCCTATATATATTTTTTTAATTTATTTGTTTTAATTGGAGGCTAATTACTTTACAATATTGTAGTGGTTTTTGCCATATACTGACATGAATCAGCCATGGGTGTACATGTGTTTCCCATCCTGAACCCCCCTCCCATCCCATCCCTCAGGGTCATCCCAGTGTACCAGCCCTGAGCACCCTGTCTCATGCATCAAACCTGGACTGGCGATCTATTTCACATATGATAATATACATGATACAATGCTATTCTCTCAAATCATCCCACCCTCGCCTTCACCCAGAGTCCAAAAGTCTGTTCTTTACCTCTGTGTCTCTTTTGCAGTCTCGCATATAGGGTCATCGTTACCATCTTTCTAAATTCTATATATATGTGTTAATATACTGGTATTTTTCTTTCTGACTTACTTCACTCTGTATAATAGGCTCCCGTTTCATTCACCTCATTAGAACTGATTTAAATGCATTCTTTTTAATAGCTGAGTAATATTCCATTGTGTATACATACCACAGCTCTCTTATCCATTCGTCTGCTGACGGACATCTAGGCTGCTTCCATGGCCTGGCTATCCTATATATTTTTATTCTCCCCTAGAAACCTGAGGCAGAGCCTGTAGTGGCCTACTCAGTATCTACTCCTGCCTCTGTCTTTATAAAAGACTGATCTTATTAGGATGGTTATATGTCCAGCTATAAAAGCTTGATTTCCTAGGTTTTCTTAGAGCTAGGAGTGTCCATATAACCCTTTTTTTATACATATTCAAAGACTGTTGTTGTTGTTCAGCTACTAAGTTATGCCTGACTCTTTGCAACCTCATGACCTGCAGCACCCCAGGCTTCTCTATACTTTACTTATCTCCCGGAGTTTGCTCAAACTCATGTCCATTGAGTCAGGGATGCCATCCAACCATGTGAACCTCTGTCACTCCATTCTCCTCTTGCCCTCAATTTTCCCCAGCATCAGGGTCTTTTCCAACGAGTTGTTTCTTGCATCAGGTGACCAAAGTATTGGAGCTGCAGCTCCAGCCACAGTCCTTCAAATGAATATTCAGGGTTGATTTCCTTTAGGATTGACTGCCTTGATCTCCTTGCTGTCCAAGGGACTCTCAAGAGTCTTCTAAGATTATTCATTTTTAAATAAAAAGATAACAGAATGTACTTTCCCATTCTCTATAATTTTCATTTTAAAAGATTACTATAAGGAATTTTCATCTCTATCCATATTTAATAATTTTTTCAATCTCCAAACTCCAAAGAGTATAATAAAAATAATATTTGCATTTTCTCGCTGCTAAAGCATCATAGAAATATACTGTGTGTAAGCTGAGACCTGGTACTTATCCCTAAGAAGCCTAGGAAAAAGGCATGTTGTGATTTTGTTTATCAGTAAAAAGAAAGATTACTTGAGCAAGACAGAAAAACAATTTTTTCTTCTGTGATGTGGCATTAAGATGCCTATGTGGAAAGATTTGAAGACAGATGAAACAGAGAGGTAAAAGAGGGCAAATTAAGTAGGCTGAGGCTATAGTGTGGGACCTGAAAAACTGTGAAGTGAAGTGAAATGAAGTTAAGTCGCTCAGTCGTGTCCGACTCTTTGTGACCCTGTGGACTGTAGCCTACCAGGCTCCTCTGTCCATGGGATTTTCCAAGCAAGAGTACTGGAGTGGGTTGCCATTTATTTCTCCAGGGGATCTTTCCAACTCAGGCATTGAACCCAGGTCCCCACAATACAGGCAGATGCTTTACCAATCTGAGCCACCAGGGAAGTCAAAAACTGTAGATATACAATAATTATTTTGATAATGAGGGAGATTGACTTTCAATATTTCTTCAGAGCTACATTCTCCATGACTTATTCATTATGTTCTATTCCGTGGATCAAGCAAAAACATAGAGAGGGGTTCCAAATAACTGGCCACTTTATTTTCTATCAAGTACTTACTGAATGAGAATTCTGAGTGACTCAGCAGTAAAGAAACTGCCTGGGATGCAAGAGACACAGGTTTTATTCCTGGGTCAGGAAGATCTCCTGGAGAAGTAACTGGCAACCCACTCCAGTATTCTTGCCTGTGAAATCCCACAGAGAAGCCTGGTGAGCTACAGTCCACAGGGTCGCAAAAGAGTCAGACAGAACTGAGCGACTAAACAACCACAAATTATTGAACACAGACTGTGTGACAGTAACTGGACTAGGCATCTGTCATTCAAAGATGAAAAGATACCCTATTTCTGACTGCAAACAGCTCAGTCTAATAGAGGAGAGACATATGTAACCACATATCCAGCACTTGGATCTGGTTTCTAAATTCCATTCTCCAATAAAAGAAACCAAGGCTCCATGGAGATCAGGCCTGGAGCAGGGAAAGAACAAGATAAGTCAAGAACATCTTCTTGTGCCAAAAAGTAAAACATATTCAAAGAGTGATGGGACAGGTCAAAAGGGCATAGATACCAGCCTGAAATTGCTCCAATGGCAAAATCTGAGACAATTTGTATACCAAAATATATCATGATGGTTCAGTTCAGTTCAGTTGCTCAATCGTGTCTGACTCTTTGTGACCCCATGGACTGCAGCACGCCAGGCTTCCCTGTCCATCACCAACTCCCAGAGCTGGCTCAAACTCATGTCCATCGAGTCAGTGATGCCATCCAACCATCTCATCCTCTGTCTTCCCCTTCTCCTCCTGCCTTCACTCTTTCCCAGCATCAGGGTCTTTTCCAATGAGTCAGTTCTTAGCATCAGGTGGCCAAAGTATTAGAGATTCAGCTTCAGCATCAGTCCTTCCAGTGAATATTCAGGACTGACAACCTTTAGGATTGACTGGTTGGATCTCTTTGCAGTTCAAGGGACTCTGAAGAGTCTTCTCCAACAACACAGTTCAAAAGCATCAGTTCTTCAGTGCTTAGCTTTCTTTATAGTCCAATTTCACATCTATATATGACTACTAGAAAAACCACAGCTTTGACTAGAGGGACCTTGTCTCTGCTTTTTAATAAGCTGTCGAGGTTGGTCAGAGCTTTTCTTCCAAGGAGCAAGCATCTTTTAATTTCATGGCTGTGGTCACCATCTTCAGTGATTTTGGAGCCTCAAAAAATAAAGTCTGCCACTGTTTCCATTGTTTTCCCATCTATTTGCAATGGAGTGATGGGACCGGATGTCATGATCTTATTTTTCTGAATGTTGAGTTTTTAGCCAGCCTTTTCACTCTCTTCTTTTACTTTCATCAAGAGGTTCTTTAGTTCTTCTTAGCTTTCTGCCATAAAGGTGGTATCTTCTGCATATCTGAGGTTATTGACATTTCTCCCAGCAATCTTGATTCCAGCTTGTGTATCATCCAGTCTGGCATTTCACATAATGTACTCTGTATACAAGTTAAATAAGCAGGGTGACAATATACAGCCTTGATGTATTCCTTTCCCAATTTGGAACCAGTCTATTGTTTCATGTCCAGTTCTAACTGTTGCTTCCTGACCTGCTTACAGATTTCTCAGGAGGCAAGTCAGGTGGCCTGGTATTCCCATCTCTCAGAATTTTCCACAGTTTGTTGTGATCCACACAGTCAAAGGCTTTGGCATAGTCAATAAAGTAGAAGTAATTGTTTTTCTGGAACTCTCTTGCTTTTTTGATGATCCAGCGGATGTTGGCAATTTGGTCTCTGGTTCCTCTGCCCTTTCAAAATCCAGCTTGAACACCGGGTAGTTCACAGTTCACTTACTGTTGAAGCCTGGATTGGAGAATTTTGAGCATTGCTTTGCTAGCGTGTGAGATGAGTGCAATTGTGTGGTAGTTTGAGCATTCTTTGGCATTTGCCTTCTTTGGGACTGGAATGAGAACTGACCTTTTCCAGTCCTGTGGCCACTGCTGAGTTTTCCAAATTTGCTGGCATATTGAGTGCAGCACTTTCACAGCATCATCTTTTAGGATTTGAAATAGCTCAACTGCAACTCCATCACCTCCACTAGCTTTGTTCGTAGTGATGCTTCCTAAGGCCCACTTGATTTCACATTCCAGGATGTCTGGCTCTAGGTGAGTGATCATACCATCATGGTTATCTGGGTTATGAAGATCTTTTTTGTACACTTTTTCTGTGTATCCTTGCCACCTTTTCTTTATATGGAAATCATGATATACCAAAATAAATCATGATAGTTACAAATCAGTGAATACTGAATAAAGTAGGAATATAAGAGAGAGTCCAAACAGATAAAAATAAATTCAAAGTTTAATAATTAAGAGTATTTTCATAAATCTCAAAGTACTTTACTACCAAGTTGTTATTAATTATGAAAGGACAGAGAACAATTACACAATGGAGATGTCTATTAGACACTATCGTAAGTCATCATGTTCCAGTATGTTGACAATAAACTTTCACGTGGTTTGGGGCAAAAGTTCTTTTTATCATCCTTGCAGCTTTTCTGTAATTCTGATTATTGTTTAAAAGTAAAAGACATTTAGACAATAAAGAATTCCATAATAACCCGCTGAAATAATTAACAGCTTCACATTAAATGCCCAGAGTGGGTTCAAGTCTTTCACTCTTGGAGAAAGGCACTCAGCTCATCTGTGGTCAAGAAACATTTATGAGGGTGGGAGATCAGGTAGGGATCTGTGGATAAAGTACCAGTGAGTGGGAACCGATGGTGGTAATAGGTAATGGGATTTAGGCATTTGGAATTTGTAATGAACTCACTCAATTGCCCAAACATAGTAAAGGGAGCCTCTAACAGAAAAAGCCAAGGGCTACAGTCAGGGGAATCCAGATTTTTCTACCACCTGATTACAGTTTCAATACGTAAGTCACTTGAATAAGTCCATTCACTCATCTTACTCTTGGATTCCCATTTGTAAAATGAAGGGACTGAACTAGGTGACTGTGGTTTCATATTTTTATAATCATACTCAAAATACTGATGTAAGAGGCATTTTATTTTGGGAGTTAATAGTATAAATTATTCTCTGGCGTGCTGCAGTTCATGAGGTTGCAAAGAGTAGGACATGACTGAACAATTCTCATATGATAAGGCTAAAAGGCTGGTGCTTCCTACATAATTAGATGATAGTTTAAATAGTAGTAAGCTAAATGCAGATACTACTTTTTAACTGTAACATAATTTCATAAGACTCATAAGGCAATGAGACTTTGTAAAAGCATAGTTTTTGTAGGTATTCAGAACTAGTTTAAAATCTTAATTCTGCCCAAACTATACAGCCTTCTAATCCAGCCTACATGCAACTACTATAATTTATGTCTCTGTCAATGACAAAATAAGTTCCAAACTCTAGCATGACAGTCAATAAGTCACAATTTGGTTCCATTCTTCTTTCTCTTCTCATGTTCTACATGGTCTTGTGTTTAGCATAAGATTTCCCAAATAAGACCCCAGAATACCACTGTGCTGAGGGATATTAAGAGATATTCAATGAAAAGAAAAAAAAAAGAGTTCCATGGTCAAATAAATCCTCCTCAAATGTCATTTCCTGTGTGAAGCCTTCCAAATATCCTTCTATAAAAATTACTTAATCTCTTTTTATTCCCAAAGTACTTCACTTATATTTGACTTTGGGCAGTTTTTTAAATTGATAACTGAACTGAGGTTTAAAGTAAAGCACAGCTATCCCTAAGTTTTATATATTTGGTCTTCACATTCTTCCAAGTTCACTATTGCACAAAAATCTAAATAGTATTTTTCATTCTTTTGAAAAACAGATCTTTCGGACAATAAATTAGATTCCAAAGTAATTAGCTATAGGGACATATCATAAAAGTAATATGGGTTTCAGGGGAAAAAAGGATCTGGGTTCAATGTCCAGTTCTCCAATCAATGAGCTGAACACTGGGCAAATTATTTAACCTTTCTGATTCTCAGTTATCTCATCTATAAAATGAAGATAATCCCAATTCCTAAACAGATTTGCTGATATTTTAATAAGATAATGAGTTAGTCAATCTACATAAACTATATGAAAGAATATATAATATTTAGCACAATATTTAGTAAACACTAAAAAAGTCAGCTTCTTTTCCAGTGTGCTTATATATCCTTCTACTCTAATTTGTAATAAAATGGCACAAACAAAACATGATAGAATACAAATTTAAAAATGTTAAAAATCCAAGTTTCTGCTTTTCAAATTGTTTACATAGTGTGTCCTTTCCTGCAAACCTTGAGTGTCAAATTAGAAGGCACAGTAATAAAATACTGATGTGCCATGTCGAGAAACAATCTTTAGGAGACATCTACTTTGGTAAGATTTTAAGCAACAGTACTCTTTGAGACATTAGATGAGATCTCATCTGAGATACTCAACTACTGATTGTTCAATTAGCTTCTTTAAAAGGGTTACATTATTTCTTAAATGTCCATTTAATCTATTCTCATGTATGCTTTTGTTTTTGTTTTCCTCCTTAAGACATGCTGGTGTTTCTATTCAATGTGACAGCTATGTGATTTGAATATTATCTTTCGCAAGGCCATCAAGTTAAATAAATAGCATTTGGCTCCCTTTCAGATGTCTGGATCACCTTGGACTCAATAAAGTAGAACTGTTATCAGTATATTCTTCCTCAGAGAAGCTAATCTGGTTAGCAAGACAATCATCCTTGTTGTGACAGGTACTTTTAATTTTACTATCACTACTATCGGGGCTTCCCTCGTAGCTCAGTAGGTAATGAATCTGCCTGCAAGGCAGGAGACCTGGGTTTGATTCCTGGGTGAGGAAATCCCCTGGAGAAGGAAATGGCAACCCACTCCAGGATTCTTGCCTGGAGAATCCCATGGACAGAAGAGCCTAGTGGGCTACAGTCTATGGGGTCATAAGAGTCAGACACGACTGAGCGAATAAGCAAACACACATCACTACTATCACTACTTCTTGTCTAGCTCAACTCAAATATCTCTTTCAGAAGCTTTCCATGATCATCATAGGCAGAAATTTATGCATGTCATCTTACATCTTACTAAGTAATTTTAGTATTACACAGTATTATTATACTTATTGCCTTATGCTTTGCATTATCTTATATTAATTACTTTTATATAATCTTTATGAAATAGTACATATCCTTGTTTTGAACATTTTACAGACAAAGATATTGGAGAATACAATACTGGATTATTGTACAGCAAGAAATCTGTTGATGGATAATAAAATAGCAAGATACTGAGATTCTGAACTTTAAGAAATCAAAGTAGTAAGAAATAAAGATCCCAGCCTTAAGTCAGAGTTCCTTTAGATTAAACCACATTGCTCTGCTTTCCTTTTTCATTATTGTTAAGATTTTGAAAAATCTTGTCACAAATTCCAAAACAATTTTTCCACTTACAAATTCCAAAGCAATTTTTCTAAGTTTCTACAAATAAAAACATCAACATTTATATGAAAGAAAAATACTCTAAACTTTGACAATTAGAAGATTCTCAGAATAAGGTCTCTTTTCTTAAAAATGATACTCAGAAGATAATTAGGGATAAGTTTTTTTTTAAGCCATAAATAGAAAGTATCAATTATAATTACTTAACAGATCAGCATAGGATACTCTAGATCAGACATCTGAGGCTAAATTCTCTTTAAATAAAACTTAACAAAGTAGCAAGGAATACTACTGTATCAAAACAGTGAGCCGTTTTCCTTACTATTGCTCTTCAGTACCAAAGAAAGCAATTATTTAGCTACATACAATAAGTATATTTTGTAATTCTATTTTGAGTCATCTAGGTAGATAGACTGTGTCTTTGCCTGCATTAGTACTTCTTTTACATGTTTATTATAAAGCATATATACTACAAATACATTTTTACAAGTTAATCATCCTGATCAGATAGTGAGTTCTGAGACCAACAGCCATGTAGTATATTAATACTAGTTAACATTTACTCTGGACTTCCCTGGTGGCTCAGACAGTAAAGCATCTGTCTACAATGTGAGAGACCTGGGTTCAATCCCTGGGTTGGGAAGATTCCCTGGAGAAGGAAACGGTAACCCACTCCAGTACTCTTGTCTTGAAAATCCCATGGACGGAGGAGCTTGGTGCAGGCTACTATCCATGGGGTCGCAAACAGTCGGGCACGACTGAGAGACTTCACTTTCTTTTACTTTCTTTACACGCTAGGTTTAAATGCACTGTTTCATTTAAACTTAGACAACTTTAGGAGATTATTATACCAACTTTAGAGACGCAGTCTATAGAGCTCTATAAGAGCAGAGATGTCATTATTTCACTCACTAGTATATCTCTGCTTTTTTGGGGGGCGGGGAAGAATACTGGAGTGGGTTGCCATTCCCTTTTCCAGGGGATCTTCCTGACCCAGGGATTGAACCTGGGTCTCCCACATTGTAGGCAGACGCTTTACACAGAGTACATCATGAGAAACACTGGGCTGGAAGAAGCACAAGCTGGAATCAAGATTGCCGGGAGAAATATTAATAACCACAGATATGCAGATGACACCACTCTTATGACAGAAAGTGAAGAGGAACTAAAAAGCCTCTTGATGAAAGTGGAGAGTGAAAAAGTTGGCTTAAAGCTCAACATTCAGAAAACGAAGATCATGGTATCTGGCCCCATCACTTCATGGGAAATAGATGGGGAAACAGTGTCAGACTTTATTTTTGGGGGCTCCAAAATCACTGCAGATGGTGACTACAGCCATGAAATTAAAAGACGCTTACTCCTTGGAAGGAAAGTTATGACCAACCTAGATAGCATATTCAAAAGCAGAGACATTACTTTGCCAACAAAGGTACATCTAGTCAAGGCTATGGTTTTTCCAGCGGTCATGTATGGATGTGAGAGTTGGACTGTGAAGAAAGCTGAGCACTAAAGAATTGATGCTTTTGAACAGTGGTGTTGGAGAAGACTCTTGAGAGTCCCTTGGACTGCAAGGAGGTCCAACCAGTCCATCCTAAAGGAGATCAGCCCTGGGTGTTCATTGGAAGGACTGATGCTGAAGCTGAAACTCCAGTACTTTGGCCACCTGATGTGAAGTTAACTCATTGGAAAAGACTGATGCTGGGAGGGATTGGGGGCAGGAGAAGAAGGGGATGACAGAGGATGAGATGGCTGGATGGCATCACCACTTCGATGGACATGAGTTTGAGTGAACTCCAGGAGTTGGTGATGGACAGGGAGGCCTGGCGTGCTGGGATCCATGGGGTCGCAAAAAGTCGGACATGACTGAGCGACTGAACTGAACTGGAGTATATCTCCTGTGCCTAGTACAGCACCTGGTATACTGAAGGTACTTAAAAAGTGTTTGTTGAATAATGAGGAAACCAAAGCTCAATAAAGTTAAGTAACTTATACAGTAAGTGGAAAGACTAGCTTGAATTCAGTTATGCTTGACTTTAGATCTTAAGTCTGTGCTCTACTGCCTCTTTATTTCCAACATCAGGCTCAGAATTTGGTACTTAGAAAGTATACAGCAAACATCTAACGAATAAATGAATGAATGAATCCCTACCTTCAGAATGCTTATCCACTTCATCTAGCATTCCTCTACTTCTTCATTTCCCTATCCTGATTTTTAATCTCTAAGCCTAGATGCAAAGAGCTGACTCATTTGAAAAGACCCTGATGCTGGGAAAGATTGAGGGCAGGAGGAGAAGGGGACAACAGAGGGTGAGATGGCTGGATGGCATCACTGATTCGATGGACATGAGTTTGAGTGAACTCCGGGAGCTGGTGATGGACAGGGAGGCCTGGCGTGCTGCGGTTAACGGGATCGCAAAGAGTTGGACATGACTGAGCAACTGAACTGAACTGAAGCCTAGGATATTAGTCATAATTATAAGTTTTCATCCCTCCTATCAGCATACACAGATATCTATTTATCTTTCCTATACACAGAGAAGAAAATATTATTGGAAAAACACAGGAAATTACAGCATGGAAAGTTACATGAATAGTTTGTACCTTTTATTACAAAACACAGTACCAAATAAGTAAAAAACACAAAAGAGAAAACTGAGTGGTCATAAACATAGAAAAATTAACTCAAATTTTTCAAGTAAGAAGTTTATAAAAACTGAAGTATTCTTCACATAAACTTACTTTATTTTTATACTGTGTTAATAAATATTTCTAATAAAGGGATAAATACACAATGACATCACCTCGAGTTATAACAAACAGGAAAGTGAGAATGCCCCCCTCCCAATACCATCTATGTTATTCAGTACATCTCCTTTCAGCTGGCCTATGGAAAAAACCTAGGCACAATAATGTGGATATGGAATTTATTTCTTTAAAAAACATATTTCAGATGATTATTGTCTAGTTTTAGTTTAAAAGGTTACAGGAACATTTACTTTTTAATATAAACACAAAATATTCTAAAGAGTATAAGGCCTCTAATCCTCCTGGAATATGTGGTTCCTTGCTTATGTATATATTTCTATCTATCCTGCTTTGTTAAAAGAATAGTGACAGGAGTCAAACAAATCTAGTTAGAATCCTAGCTCTGCCCCTTAGTAACTGTGTAACCATGGGGCAAATTACCTAGTATCTCTGAGATAGTTTCCCTTAAAATGTAGACAATAATCCATAATTTTTAGGACTGCTGTGGAGATTAAAGTCTATGTAGTAATGAGCATAGTGACAGGCACATCACACCACTCAATAAACAATGGCTCTCTTTATTAAGGGTCTCATACTCATTCTACCCTAGTTTCTTTCTAGGATGCACATAAGTTACTATTTCTTATACCAAAGTTTCTTATGTTTGTTTCTTTTGATATAAATAACCTCCCAACTCATATATGTTAGACTGAAAATTTCTTGAGTATTTTCCCTATATCTTCTCTAAAAGATAATGTCATAAAAAAGACTATTTACATGTGCATGTGAATAATATTTCCTGGTTTTTTGTGCTTATAAGAGCAATGCTGCACCTGCATGATTGTCTAACAACAGCTAGTGGAGCCTGGGCATTGAATGTTCTTGGTATTTGTTTTGTTACACCTCCTATAGGAGCTTGTCTGCAATCTGTTTTAAACACTGTTCTTTTGTAGAGCATCCACCATTTCATTTCCATAAGTTATACATGCATATACTAGAAAAGGAAAATACAAAGCAGGTTAAGTAATAAAATGTGTAATAATTTTCAAAAATTACCTGATGGAATATAGGCTCCTTTACCTTAAGGTAAACCTGAAAAAAGATTAAAAGAAATAGATGTGAAAGAAGTGCCTTATGAAGGGGAAAGAAAACCTATACCTACTACCTTGCAAATCTCATACGTCTCTGGCTTCCCTTGTTTTGCATCCTAGAACTGACTCCAGCCATGTGAAACCAATCAGATTACGTGGCTGCCACAAAAGGGCTACTACCTCAGGTGTGTCTGCGCCACGGCTAGCTTCATCATGTTGTCATTTAGTTGCTAAGTTATGTCTGACTGTTGCGACCCCAGGAACTGTAGCCTGCCAGGTTCCTCTGTCCATGAAATTTCTCAGACAAGAATACTAGAGTGGGTTGCCATTTCCTTCTCCAAGGGATCTTTCCGACTCAGGGATTGAACCTATGTCTCCTGCACCCCAGGCAGATTCTTTACTGCTGAGTCACTAGGGAAGCCCGAGCTTCTTCAAGGTAAACTAAATGTTTCACAGCTGTTGTGGACTACTCTGGCCTCTTGGCCTCTGCATGAGCATCAGGGAGCACAGATGCATGAATACTCATCAGAGCTGAAGAGGTTATGCTGACAATCCCTGCAGCAGATCTGTTTCACACTAGCAAGAACACTGGGCTTAGCAGCAAAATTTCAAACTGCCACTTACTTGCTATATGTCTGAGCAAGTCATTTAACCAAAAGACTCATTTTTCCTTATCTGGATAATGGGAATAATAATAGTTAGCAATAATTAGCCAAAATATGCGCAAGTCTCTAGCAGATAATATATGCTAATAAGTAAAAACATTTAAAATAAATTTCTTGTTCTTTCTTCTGCTTCCAAAAATCTCTAATGCATTCACTGAGAAACATTTTCAGTTACACAAACTCTAGTTTCAGGCTCCAATGTCATGTGGGTGATTAAGTTCAATGCCCACTTATTGTATGCATTTATTGCCCTGTAAGAGTACACCTTTAAAAAGACATGGTAGAGAGGAGTCAAAATTTAAATCACAAATCTGAAATGACTCCTATCACTTACAAGACAAAGTCCAAATTTCAAAGCCTTCCCATGACATTGCTCTAGCCTTTCTGTTTGGCCTTATTCGTATCTTCCTGTCTCTTTCTCATCCTAGGCTCCAAAAAGTATACTGCTACCCCAAAGACGCTAGTTTCATGCTTCTGTATCTTTAAACATGCCATGCTTCACTGGGTTAGCAAATGCCCCTGCTGGTAAACACTCATCTTCTAAGATTCAGCTCAAATTATACCTCTTTCTTGAAGTCTTTTCTGAGGTTTTTTTTTTCTGCTTAGCAGAATCCACCACTCATCCTTCTTTCTACCAGACTGTCAATGTATAAATGTTATGGCATTTATTAGTTTGCTTCTCTCCCCTACAAGGAAATAATCTTTTTGACAGGAAGGACCATTTTTATACATCTCTATAGCCTCATTTAATGTACTGCTGATCTCACAAATTTTATGTAATTTTACAATTTGCTACAGAATTTCTTATTCCTGGAGGAAGTTCCTTCTTTACAAGAGTAGATCATTTCCTTCAAGCAACCAGAAAGCTTTAATAGTAAGATGTGTATGAAATATTTATATACGTATAACTCTAAACTCAATAAGGCAGAATGTTTTTAAACTCTGAAATTTGCTATTTCAAAATACTAATTTCCCTTTACATAATTTCAGATTCTCACTGTTAGTTACAGAAGAAATGCAGAGGGGCAAGGCTCTTAAAAGGCTTTTTTTTTTTTTTAAGGCAAAAGAATTATGGAGTCCTTACTGTGTACCAGGGATTAATTTTTACAACTAATATGAAATGTATGTTTATTACTATTTTCACTTTACAAATGAGGAAATTTCAAGAGGTTAAGTAACTTGTCCAAAGTCCCATAGTTATTAAGTAACAGAGTATTTAGTAGGTCCTTAACCAAGACAAGCAGAGAAGGCAATGGCAACCCACTCTAGTACGCTTGCCTGGAAAATCCCACAGGCAGAGGAGCCTGGTAGGCTGCAGTCCATGGGGTCGCAAAGAGTCAGACACCACTGAGCGACTTCACTTTCACTTTTCACTTTCATGCCTTGGAGAAGGAAATGGCAACCCACTCTAGTGTTCGTGCCTAGAGAATCCCAGGGATGGGGGAGCCTGGTGGGCTGCCGTCTCTGGGGTTGCACAGAGTTGGACACGACTGAAGCAACTTAGCAGCAGCAGTAGCAACCAAGACAAGCAACTTAGAGCATAAGCAGATTTTGTAGGAAAGATAATGAGTAGGTTTGTATCATGGGGCAGGGGTAAATAAGTTCAACTTGGAATGTGCTGAGATTGAGGTTCCTAATATTAGTGATATCTAAGGCTTAAGATGTGGATTTGATAGTTGTCAGGTTATAGGTAGTACTAGAAATGTGGGAACAGATGAACTGGCACACATAAGTGATCAGCTATCTCAACCTATTTGGAAAAGTTTAGGCATTAAAATAGTCACAGGAGGCACTAAAGATCAGAGCCAATTTCTTTTTTTAACAAATAGGACATAATATGTTCATCCATGAGGAAAAGTTAATCGTTATTTGCTTTCTATTGCTATTGAATATCTGCTTTTTGACTTTTCCCACTTCCTGTCAAAAAAAAAAAAAAACAAACAGGTTTAAAAAAAAAAATTGTTTCAACTTTTTGTTGAGAAATAACACCTAAATAGAAAACAAAGAAGCAATATCTATAAGGGAGTTTCCTTTAGAAATATTTCAGTTTGAACAGCATGAAGCAAACACTAGAAGCAAAATGTACCAAACTCCATAAATGGCAGTTCACATGCTTAATTTATTAGAAATAAAATATGACTTACCATGGTTACTATTAAACTGAAGAGAACTAAGGTAAAAAGCAGATGGTAATTTACAGACTTCTTCATCTTAAAACATTCAAACCTTAAAAAGAAAAAAAAGAGAGAAACTTGTTTTAGAATATAAAACTAGGAAAACAAACAGAATGCTATTTTGCCATGTGTATACATGCCCTGGGTATACTGGTGCCCATCATTTCCTTGCAACCACACACTCATCTTAGAGAACCCACACGGCCTACAGCCTTCAACAGGCTGTGGGGATCAGGAGAAGACACCTGATTTCAAATAAGGGAAGAAAGCAGTCATCTTCTGCTCTTTTATTAAATTATCTACTCTCAACGTTGTCTCACGCAGGTACAGGTGTATCAGGATATTAGTTTATCAATGCTCACTGTTACTTTTTCTTTCAATAAATATAGTTTTGACAGAAAATATAGATCAACAAACAATGTTAGGGAGAGCACAGACTCTAGTCTCAGTCTTAAGAATAGGTTTCAGAAAACAGTAGCTAGAATTTCCTTGGTTTTGATCTTAGGTTTTCTAAGTGCCCAAATCTGCACTGTCACAGATGGGTTGATGACATATTTTTCTAGATTGGGGTTCAGTTCTGTTCAGTTGCTCAGTCATGTCCGACTCTTTGCGACCCCATAAATCACAGCACACCAGGCCTCCCTGTCTATCACCAACTCCTGGAATTCACTCAAACTCATGTCCATCGTGTCGGTGATGCCATCCAGCCATCTCATCCTCTGTCATCCCCTTCTTCTCCGGCCCCCAATCCCTCCCAGCATCAGAGACTTTTCCAATGAGTCAACTCTTCACATCAGGTGGCCAAAGTATTGGATTTTCAGCTGTAGCATCATTCCTTCCAATGAACACCCAGGACTGATCTCCTTTATAATGGACTAGTTGGATCTCCTTGCAGTCCAAGGGACTCTCAAGAGTCTTCTCCAACACCACAGTTCAAAAGCATCAATTCTTTGGCACTCAGCTTTCTTCACAGTCCAACTCTCACATCCATACATGACCACTGGAAAAACCATAGCCTTGACGAGACAGACCTTTGTCGGCAAAGTAATGTCTCTGCTTTTGAATATGTTATCTAGGTTGGTCATAACTTTCCTTCCAAGGAGTAAGTGTCTTTTAATTCCATGGCTGCAATCACCATCTGCTGTGATTTTGGAGCCCCCAAAAATAAAGTCTGACACTGTTTCCACTGTTTCCCCATCTGTTTTCCATGAAGTGATGGGACCAGAGGCCATGATCTTCGTTTTCTGAATGTTGAGCTTTAAGCCAACTTTTTCACTCTCCACTTTCACTTTTATCAAGAGGCTTTTTAGTTCCTCTTCACTTTCAGCCATAAGGGTGGTATCATCTGCATATCTGAGGTTATTGATATTTAAACCACAGTGCAAAAATCAGTTTCTCAACCTAAACTGACTTTGTAAATAAAATGTACTGGAACACTGTTACACCCATTGGTTTATAGCTTATCTGTGGCTGCTTTTATGCTATAATAGCAGAGGTTGAAGACTTGCAACAGAGACCACAGGCCCAGGGAGCCTAAAATAATTACTTCTGGTTATTTCAGAAACAGTTTCTGATGAGTTCTTTTTAATAATATATTTTTTCAAACTATTTTTAATTTTTTAAAATTTATTTAGTTTTTCAGTTCATTTCAGTCACTCAGTCATGTCCGACTCTTTGTGACCCCATGGACTGCAACACGCCAGGCTTCCCTGTCCATCACCAACTCTGGAGCTGGCTCAAACTCATGTCCATCAATTCAGTGATGCCATCCAGCCATCTCATCCTCTGTCATTCCCTTCTTCCCCTGCCTTCAATCTTTCCCAGCATCAGGGTCTTTTCCAAGGAGTCAGTTCTTTGCATCAGGTGGCCAAAGTATTGGCACTTCAGCTTCAGCATCAGTCCTTCCAGTGAATATTCAGGGCTGACTCCCTTTAAGATTGACTGGTTTGATCTCCTTGCAGTCCAAAGGACTCTCAAGAGTCTTCGCCAATACCACAGTTCAAAAGCATCAGTTCTTCATGCTCATCTTTCTTTATAGTCCAACTCTCACATCCATACATGACTACTGGAAAAACCATAGCTTTGACTAGACAGACCTTTGTCAGCAAAGTAATGTCTCTGCTTTTTAATATGCTGTCTAGGTTGGTCATAATTGCTTTACAGAATTTTGTTGTTTTCTGTCAAACATCAACATGAATCAACCATAGTATACATATGAAAACTTTTTATTTTTGCATATCTTTAAAAGAAGATATTATTGAGCTAGCAATGATGATCTGGTTGAAAAGAATCAGATAACCATCACATAAGAGGTTCAGACAAGTTTGAAGTATTAATACTAGGGAACAGAAGGTATACTTTAAAAGTTAAGTTTATTAAACTTGTAGGTTATTAACTGCATGACCTTAAGCAAGTCATCTCAGCATAAGCTATGCTTATAGTCTTTGATAAAATGGGGACAATATCCATTTATCTTGTACAACTGTGAAAATTTAGAGATGACTTGCTGCCCTGCATAATTCAAGGTACAAAGTAGAAAAATGTTATGGATTTTGGATAATATATTTGAGATCACACAAATTCATAACCATTGTTAGTATAACTTCCAAAAGATTATACTCTGTATTAAAATCACAAAAGTTATAATCTTCTACACCGTTTTTATCTCCCAGTAATATAACTGCATTAGTTATGTTAATTCCCTATGAAACAAACATGAATTTTAAAATATATCAAGTAAATGAATTTTAAACATAAATACTTACATGCAGTATACAAATATACAACAGCTGTAGATCATTGGGAGTTCATCCAATAGCTAAAAGAAACAGACAGGTAATAGGACTTGAATACTACTAGAGCTGCAATTATTATCAAAATCCAAAATAAAACATCAGAATGACTAAGATGGTCACCTCTTATTATCTAATACATTTTACTAATTATCATATATATATCATTATCTAATTTACTCTCTGTGTGTATAGATTATTGTTTTTGAACAAATGAACTTATCTAGCCATCCATCTGTCTTAATGTACATATTTAAGTAGGATGCCTGACTCACTGCTCAGCTTGGATCATTCAGCATCATAAACTATGATAACATGCCTCCATCAAGGAATGATGTCCATCATATACAGGTGATAGGTCCTATCAGTATTCTTTTGCATTTTTTTCTTCATCCTATAGCACCTAAGATAAATAAAATGGTTGGATGGCATCACTGACTCAATGGGTATGAGTTTGAGCAAGCTCCAGGAGATGGTGAAGGACAGGGAAGCCTGGCGTACTACAGTCCATGGTGTTGCAAAGAATCAGACAAGACTGAGCAACTGAACAACCACTCATATATATAAGAAGAGATAGTAATGGCTGGGGAAGTCAGTTAATGTAAGTGACGTCAAAGTATGTCTCTGAGAAATAATATTATTATTAGCAATAATAACAACTATAGCTGTTGCTATTGCTAAGTCGCTTCATTCGTGTCTGACTCTGTGCGACCCCAGAGATGGAAGCCCACCAGGCTCCCTTGTCCCTGGGATTCTCCAGGCAAGAACACTGGAGTGGGTTGCCATTTCCTTCTCCAATGCATGAAAGTGAAAAGTGAAAGTGAAGTCACTCAGTCGTGTTTGACTCTTTGCGACCCCATGGACTGCAGCCTACCAGGCTCCTCTGTCCATGGGATTTTCCAGGCAAAAGTACTGGAGTGGGTTGCCATTGCCTTCTCACAACTATAGCTGCTGCTGCCGCCAAGTTACTTCAGTCGTGTCCGACTCTGTGTGACCCCATAGATGTCAGCCCACCAGGCTCCCCGTCCCTGGGATTCTCCAGGTAGGAACAACTATAGCTACTATATATTAAACTACAAGCTGGAGAGTGTCCAGCTAAGTGTTATGATAGTTATTTCTTTTTTGGGGGGGAGGCGGGGGAGGGTTTACTTCTAATCCTTAAACCAATCCTATAGAATTTACTCACTAAATATGCAGTTAATGAATTCTTTAATAATATACTACTATACGCTAGGCAACATGTTAGGAGCTGAGGATATGAAGAAAACAAGACATAATCACATAATTCCCCTCAGGCAGTTCACAGTCTATTGAGGTAGAGGGAATGAAAAATAAGTGATTAAATATACAGTAAATATTCCCAAAAAAGAAGCAAAAGAAGCCAGAAAAGGTAGTGGCAGGAAATGAAGTGAGATGGCAAAGAAAGGCATTCTAGGGAGAAGGAAGAGAATTTATGCAAAGCAATATATTCTAGTAAATTATTATAATAATGAAAATGACAGCATTTGTGCAAGGTATTATGATTAAATGTTTCACATTCATTATCTCATTTAATCTGCACAATCCTAAGGTAGGAACTATTATCTACATTCCAAGATGAAAACACTGAGGCTTAGATGGTTTAAGCAACATTTAGAAGATCACAATGCTAATAAGTAACAGAGCCAGATTTTGAAGGGACTCTTTTATATTATGTTGCCTCCAAGACCTTTCACTTGAGTCACCTTTAAATGTTCAAAAACACTGGTATAACACAATGACAGTTCAGTTCAGTCGTTCAGTCGTGTCCGACTCTTTGCGATCCCATGAATCGCAGCACGCCAGGCCTCCCTGTCCATCACCAACTCCCAGAGTTCACCCAGACTCACGTCCATTGAGTCAGTGATGACATCCAGCCGTCTCATCCTCTGTCGTCCCCTTCTCCTCTTGCCCCTAATCCCTCCCAGCATCAGAGTCTTTTCCAATGAGTCAACTCTTCGCATCATGTGGCCAAAGTACTGGAGTTTCAGCTGTAGCATCATTCCTTCCAAAGAAATCCCAGGACTGATCTCCTTCAGAATGGACTGGTTGGATCTCCTTGCACTCCAAGGGACTCTAAAGGGTCTTCTCCAACACCACAGTTCAAAAGCATCAATTCTTCGGTGCTCAGCTTTCTTCACAGTCCAACTCTCACATCCATACATGACCACAGGAAAAACCATAGCCTTGACTAGACGGACCTTTGTTGCAAAGTAATGTCTCTGCTTTTTATATGCTATCTAGGTTGGTCATAACTTTCCTTCCAAGGAGTAAGCATCTTTTAATTTCATGGCTGCAGTCACCATCTGCAGTGATTTTGGAGCCCAAGCTGCAGGTAAATCAACCACCAGTTTTATGAAGATTCCTTTATTTAAAGTTTTGTACCAGGATCTACTGACTTTACATTAAACATCTAAATGGGTCTTTTGTATTTCCATTTAAAATTTTAAACTTTTCGTTCTAAGTCTGTGAAAAATGTATTATTAGGGATTGCACTGAATCTATAGATCACCTTGGGCAGTATGGTCATTTTGACAATACTGTTTCTTCCAATCTAAGAACATGATGTATCTTTCTACCTGTTTGAGTCATCTTCAGTTTCTTTCATCATGGTCTTATACTTTTCAAGTACAGGTCTTTTGCCTCTGTGAAGTGAAGTGAAAGTCACTCGGTCATGTTCAACTTTTTGCGACCCCATGGACTATATGGTCCATGGAGTCCTCCAGGCCAGAACACTGGAGTGGGTAACCGTTCCCTTCTCCAGGGGATCTCCCCAACCCAGGGATTGAACCCAGGTCTCCAGCATTGCAGGCGGATTCTTTACCAGCTGAGTCACCAGGGAAGCTTTGCCTCCACAGGTAGGTTTATTCCTACGTATTTTATTCTTTTTGTTGTAATAGTAAATGGGATTATCTCAGTTTCTCTTTCTGATATTTCTTTGTTAGTGCACAGAAATGCAACAGATTTCTATATAATAATTCTGTATCCTGCAACTTTATCAGATTCATTGATGAGCTCTGAGAGTTTTCTGATGTTGCTTTAGGATTTTCTATGTAAGTATCCTATCATCTGCAAACAGTCAATATGTGATTTTTAAGGGGACACAATTCAGTTCACAACTGTGGTAGTATGTTTTGTAATATAAATTTTATTATTATTCAGGTATGGTGAAGCCAATAGATCAGGAGATGACTGCCACTGAAAAGGAATTTCCTGGTGGTCCCCTGGTTATGACTCTGCACTACCAGTGCTGGGGCCCGAGTAGCTCCCTAGTTGGGGAGCTAAGATTCTGCAAGTATTGTGGCAAGGTCAAAAACAAGCAAACGGAAAGGCGGAGGGCGCTTCAGGCAAAAGCACTGCAGACGCCATTATCCTCTGTTTTTCTGCTGCACCGACCTCGACATCTTGCCTACTTCCCGCCTATTTGCGGCCTATAGGCTACTACAGCACTAGGGTGTCAGTTGGTCCCGCCCAGAACACTTCAGTTCTGCCCTGGAAGGATATATTTAATAACTGATTGGTGTGTCCCATGAATACAAGAAAATGGAAACTGAACAGCCAGAGGAAACCTTTCCCAACACTGAAACCAATGGCGAATTTGGTAAACGCCCTGCTGAAGATATGGAAGAGGAACAAGCTTTTAAAAGATCTAGAAACACTGATGAGATGGTTGAATTACGCATTCTGCTTCAGAGCAAGAATGCTGGGGCAGTGATTGGAAAAGGAGGCAAGAATATTAAGGCTCTCCGTACGGACTACAATGCCAGTGTTTCAGTCCCAGACAGCAGTGGCCCCAAGTGCATATTGAGTATCAGTGCCGATATTGAAACAATTGGAGAAATTCTGAAGAAAATCATCCCTACCTTGGAAGAGGGCCTGCAGTTGCCATCACCCACTGCAACCAGCCAGCTCCCACTCGAATCTGATGCTGTGGAATGCTTAAATTACCAATACTATAAAGGAAGTAACTTTGCGAGTTGAGACTGTTGATTCATCAGAGTCTGGCAGGAGGAATTATTGGAGTCAAAGGTGCTCAAATCAAAGAACTTCGAGAGAACACTCAGACAACAATCAAGCTTTTCCAGGAATGTTGTCCTCAATCTACTGAAAGAGTCATTCTTATCGGAGGAAAACCTGATAGGGTTGTAGAGTGCATAAAGATCATCCTTGATCTTATATCAGAGTCTCCCATCAAAGGACGCGCTCAGCCTTATGATCCCAATTTTTATGATGAAACCTATGATTATGGTGGTTTTACAATGATGTTTGATGACCGCCGTGGACGTCCTGTGGGATTTCCCATGCGGGGAAGAGGTGGTTTTGACAGAATGCCGCCTGGTCCGGGTGGGCATCCCATGCCTCTCTCCAGAAGAGATTATGAAGATATGAACCCTCGTCGAGGACCTCCTCCACCCCCTCCCGGACGAGGTGCCCGGGGAGGTAGTAGAGCTCAGAATCTTCCTCTTCCACCAACACCACCACCTAGAGGAGGAGATCTAATAGCCTATGACAGAAGAGGAAGACCTGGAGACCGTTATGATAGCATGGTTGGTTTCAGTGCTGATGAAACCTGGGACTCTGCAATAGATACATGGAGCCCATCAGAGTGGCAGATGGCTTATGAACCACAGGGTGGCTCTGGATATGATTATTCCTATGCAGGGGGTTGTGGCTCATATGGTGATCTTGGTGGACCTATTATTACTACACAAGTAACTATTCCCAAAGATTTGGCTGGATCTATTATTGGCAAAGGTGGTCATCGGATTAAACAAATCCGTCATGAGTCAGGAGCTTCGATCAAAATTGATGAGACTTTAGAAGGATCCGAAGATCAGATCATTACCATTACGGGAACACAGGACCAGATACAGAATGCACAGTATTTGCTGCAGAACAGTGTGAAGCAGTATGCAGATGTTGAAGGATTCTAAAGCAAGATATTTTTTCTTTTTTATAGTGTGAAGCAGTATTCTGGAAAGTTTTTATAAGCCTAGTGAAGAACTGAAGGAGTCCTGCATCTTTTTTTTTTATCTGCTTCTGTTTAAAAAGCCAACTTTCCTCTGCTTCATAGGTGTTCTGCATTTGAGGTGTAGTGAAATCTTTGCTGTTCACCAGATGTAATGTTTTAGTTCCTTACAAACAGGGTGGGGGTGGGGGAGGGTGTGCAAAAACTAACATTGAAATTTTGAAACAGCAGCAGAGTGAGTGAATTTTAATTTTTGTTCATTGTTGGTGGTTTAAAGAAGTCCCCCCATGTAATTATTGTGAACACTTTGCTTTGTGGTCACTGTAACATTTGGGGTGATGGGACAGGGAGGAAAAGTAACAGTAGTCCATATGTCCCTGGCATCTATTCAGAGCAGTGTGCAGAATGTAATGCTCTTTTGTAAGAAACGTTTTATGATTTTTAAAATAAATTTAGTGAACCTATTTTTGATGGTCATTTTTTTTAAGATGGTCATTTTTCAAATGGCTGAATTCCCTCCAACCTACCCCCAAACGGAACACTAAGTTTAATTTTCAGTCCTCTGTTGGATATAAATAAATGGCATCTCTTCTTGGACTTAGGCAAAATATCTTGACAATACTCAGTTCTGGTGATTCTTAATGATTTGAAGTCCATTGCTTGGGAGGAAATTCCACCACACATTCATGCTTATAATAAGCTGGGGATTTTTGTTTGTTTTTGCAAATGCTTGCCCCTACTTTGCAACGATTTTCTGTTCGTAATTCTGAAGAACCAAGGTGGGGAGCAACACAACCGATGGAATAGTGGTATAAGTTTATACCAGAAGCTTAATGACAAGTTTTATCAATCAGAATAATACTTGGTTATGGAAGTGACTGATGCTAAATAAATTCTGATTATTTTTTATTAGATAATTTCTCACATATAGACTTAAACTGTCAGCTTGGTAGTGTCTATTAGTTAAACTTTGTAAAATATATATATACTCTTGTTTTTCCATTGTATGCAAATTGAAAGAAAAAGATGTACCATTTCTCTGTTGTATGTTGGATTATGTAGGAAATGTTTGTGAACAATTCAAAAAAAAAAGATGAAAAAAAAAAAAGTAAACAAAATAGGAGGTGAAAATTAAGGGGGAACTTTCCTCCTTCAAAAAGAAAAAGAAGGAAAAGATAGTTTGCTATTCACAGTTCCCAAGAGAGAACTGCCTTGCCATGCAGAGCAGCACAGCAAAGCACCAGGGTCAGTCAGGAGGCAGAAACAACAAGAGGAAGGTTATGGGCAAGAGCCTTTATAGCTATTTCCCTAAGAAATGCAAGGCAAGGGAAGGTAAGCAGGTTTAGAATTGACTAATTTGAATAACTTCAAGGGGCTCTAGGATATAGGCGTTATCTCTAGTTATCTGGTTGTTGCTACTACTGTTCAGTCACCTAGTCCAACTCTTTCCAACCCCATGGACTGCAGCACACCAGGCCTCCCTGTACCTCACCATCTCCCAGAGTTTGCCCAAGTTCATGTTCATTATATCAGTGATGTCATCCAGCCATCTCATCCTCTGACACCCTCTTCTCTTTCTGCCCTCAATCTTTCCCAGAATCAGGGACTTTTCCAATGAGTCGGCTGTGTGCCTCAGATAACCAAAATACTGGAGCTTCAGCTTCAGCATCAGTCCTTTCAGTGAATATTCAGGGTTGATCTCCCTGCTGTCCAAGGGACTTTCAGGAGTCTTCTCCAGCACCAGTTGGAAGACATCAATTTTTTGGCGTTCTGCCTTCCTTACAGTCCAGCTCTCATAACCGTATGCAACCACTGTAAAGACTACACGAACCTTTCTCAGCAGAGTAATGTCTCTGCTTTTCAACACAATGTCTAGGTTTGTCATCACTTTCCTGCCTAGAAGCAACTGTCTTCTGATTTCATGGCTGGCACTATCAGGTACCTGGCACTGAAATGATTAGGGCAGAGAAATACTGCCTCCTGTAGTGTAAGAGGTAGTTTAGAGAATGGGTTCTGAATTGGTTAGTTTGCATATAAAAGGCACAGTTCAGGCTGAGTAGTTTTGCTATATCTAAGAACTGGCTATCCCTTGTATATTCATGTGCCAGAGCATCAAGAATACAGAAGATAATAAAGTTGTTACAAACTGAATATTTGTGTCAAACACAAATTCATATGCTGAAGGTCTAACCCCCAGTCTGATGGTATTTGGAGATGAGTCTTTTGGGAGGTAATCAGGGTGAGATGAGGTCATGAGGGCCGGGCCCTCATGATGGAATTAATTAATTAATTAATTAATTCTAAGAAGAGACACGAGAAAACTAGCAAGAAGGTGGCTGACTCCAAGCCAGGAAGAGAGCTCTCTCACCAGATCTGATCACGCTGATACCCTGAAAAAAATCTATTGTTTAAACCATCTAGTCTATGGTATTTTGTAATGGCAGTCTGAGATGACTCAGTTCAGGCGCTCAGTTGTGTCCGACTCTTGGTGACCGCATGAATCACAGCACGCCAGGCCTCCCTCTCCATCACCAACTCCCGGAGTTCACTCAAACTCATGTCCATCGGTTGGTGATGCCATCTAGCCATCTCATCCTCTGTCGTCCCCTTCTCCTCCTGCCCCCAATCCCTCCCAGCATCAGAGTCTTTTCCAATGAGTCAACTCTTCGCATCAGGTGGCAGTTTCAGCTTTAGCATCAGTCCTTTCAATGAACACCCAGGACTGATCTCTTTTAGAATGGACTGGTTGGATCTCCTTGCAGTCCAAGGGACTCTCAAGAGTCTTCTCCAAAACCACAGTTCAAAAGCATCAATTCTTCGGCACTCAGCTTTCTTCACAGTCCAACTCTCACATCCATACATAACCACTGCAAAAACCATAGCCTTGACTAGACGGACCTTTGTTGGCAAAGTAATACCTCTGCTTTTGAATATGCTATCTAGGTTGGTCATAACTTTCCTTCCAAGGAGTAAGCGTCTTTTAATTTCATGGCTGCAATCACCATCTCCAGTGATTTTGGAGCCCCCAGAAATAAAGTCTGACACTGTTTCCCCATCTATTTCCCATGAAGTGATGGGACCAGAGGCCATGATCTTCGTTTTCTGAATGTTGAGCTTTAAGCCAACTTTTTCACTCTCCTCTTTCACTTTCATCAAGAAGCTTTTTAGTTCCTCTTCACTGTCTGCCATAAGGGTGGTGTCATCTGCATATCTGAGATTACTGTATTTCTCCCGGCAATCTTGATTCCAGCTTGTGCTTCTTCCAGCCCAGTGTTTCTCATGATGTACTCTGCATATAAGTTAAATAAGCAGGGTGACAACATACAGCCTGAGATGACTAGTACAGTAGTAAATATGTGGTGTCAGATCAGGTATGTGTGGAGAATGCTCTGAAGGGAAAAAGATAAGAGTATTTCTATTTCAGTAAAAAGGCTGATGGGGGAGGCAGAGACATCAATTAGGAACCAGTTATAGGAATCTGGGTTGGAGATAACAGATTAAGGCAGAGGCAGATGGAGAGAGCCAGAGGTAGATGCACTCAACAGTTATTATACAGAAGTTGAATCAAGAGGTTTTAGAGTTTCTAGAAGTGAGAAAAGCAGGAGAAATTAGAAATGAATCAAAGGTTTTGGTTTTGGTTTTGGATGTAAGGTGGTTTCATTCACTGAAATAGGGAGCAAAGGAGAAAGAAGGGTAGTATTTATTTATAACCAGAACATCTGCTGTTGACATTATAAAGTCTGATATTGCTTATATTACTACCTAACATTTAAGCTATTTTTATTTTTGTATTATAAACAAAGTTATAAGTGAACAAACATTTTTCTTTGGTTTTAGTTTCTAGGATAAATATAATTATTTTTACTTAGTTGAAATACATGAATATTCTTTTAATAGCATTTTTCCACTAACATCAAACATATTACATGCTCAGTACAGAATACATAGAAATAGCAGAAGAACACAAAGAAAAAATTTCTTCAATTTTTACCCTCCCCAGGATTATCAGTAACTGTATATATCAGTTAGTGAATGCATAAAAGAATGAATTGAATGAGTGAATAGATGAAAAGAAAATCTGGGAGAAGTCTCCTAAAAACTTAAAGTTCCTATAATCATCAACGAAAGATAAAGTCCTAAAATGAAACAAAACAAAACAAATGTGGGTCCTAATCTTGTCCCTAACTTCTAGTCAGATAACTTTCCCTCTCTTGGGCTATTCTTCCATTTCTAAAATTTACAAATTTGGACTAAATTTTAAAAATCTCTTTTAATATTAAGGTTCATATGATTCTAAATTGTCCTTTGGTTGGTACTTTTCACCCCTTATGTGACAGCCATCTGCCCACACCAATTATCTCTACCCCTTCTCTATAATGCTGTCCTTAATCCTACTCCCAAATAAATGTACTGCTCTTGACTGGCTGCCACAAAAACGTGACACAATGATCACAAGGAAGGAGTCAGGAAAAGCCTCCATAAGGGCACACACAATTCAATACTACTTACAGGAATGAATCACTAACCATGGATCAGTAATGGTGGTTCAAACATTCTGACTGACTGAAGAAAAAGGAAGGAAATTAACATTTATTAGACACTTAATTAATAGATCCTATGATGGTCTTTTCATATGCCAATCAACTGATCCTCATAATACTCCTACAGGTATTATTAGACTCATTAGATAAATGAGAAAATTAAGGCTCAGCAAGATTAAGTGGCATGACTATGCTTAAACAGCCAGTAAAATGGTAGAATCAGAACTGGAACTCATGTAGCAGCCACCTAGGAACAATAAATCTAATGAAAATATCACTCTAGCTCTGCTGCTGCTGCTGCTAAGTCGCTTCAGTTGTGTCCGACTCTGTGCGACCCCATAGACGGCAGCCCACCAGGCTCCCTGGTCCGTGGGATTCTCCAGGCAAGAACACTGGAGCGGGTTGCCATTTCCTTCTCCAATGCATGAAAGTGAAAAGTGAAAGTGAAGTTGCTCAGTTGTGTCCGACTCGTAGTGACCCCATGGACTGCAGCCTATCAGGCTCCTCCGTCCATGGGATTTTCCAGGCAAGAGTACTGGAGTGGGGTGCCACTGCCTTTTCAGCACTCTAGCTCTAAAGCATTCTTAATACAGAACTGTCAATAATTGCTGTGCTCAGTGTGTGCAGGAATAAAACAGGCCTCCACTTTCTCTATAGCTACAACACACCAAGTTCAGGCTGGTGAAATGGTTTGCTGACCACCAGAGGCAGATATGTGGCAACTCTGCCATTTTTCACTTTGCTTCAGCGATTGTGCCTAACAAACAACAGCCTAACACTGTGGAGCCAAATTTATCCTGGAAGGAGACAAGACAGGGAGAACTTGTAGTGAATATTTATGATCATTTTATGTTTACATTAAGAAAATGGAGAAGCTATTTAAACCAATCCTTCAATATTGATGACTCCTCCTTCCTCCTCAATCATTGATAAAATGGGTCATATTTCATTTCTGCCCAGTTACACAAGCACATAAAATCACAATAGTGTAGAAAAAGGGCAAATGAAATAAGGCGTATGTAAAATTTGCCCATGAAGTTGATAAAACAGTATGATAATAACGACAAAAACACAGTGCCAAAGACCGCAGGATCAACAGCCATCGTGTCCATCCAAATGTGATGTTACCTTGGTGACAATCTCGCCAACAACTAAGCTTACCAGCAAATCAAAGCGTGTCCTACCTCTGCTCAAAATGCAGGTTAAAATAATGACTCACAGAGGATAAAGTCCATGAGGCTTTGACGGGCCTGTGGTGAGTTCCCTAAACCACATCTCCTTCCACTTAGTTCAATGCCTGCTCTGAGCAGGTACTCAATAATGTAACAAATGGTAGCTGTTATTGCCGGTAGCGCTGTCACCATCATCACCACATCCATTCTCCCACTGCACGACTACAACCATAATGTATCAGTACTGCTTTCAGTACCCTGAGAAGCCAAACCTATTCACAACTGTGGGTTCCAGTTGGCCCGGCAAATTCCTATTCATCTTTGACAATTTAACTCAAACAAGTGTCTGAATTTGTGTGAAATCCCTTTTCTGACCTCCCCGCCCTAACAATCACTTTCTATAGCACCCTGTACATACCTCTATCATTGCATTCACTAGCATATAATCTTCAACCCTAGAACACAGATTTCTTGAAAGAAGGATTATATATTCTTTACCTGGGCATACCTGTTAGCTAGGTATCAAAAAAAAATTTTTTTTAACTGATGAAAGTGTCTGTCCAGCCTATGCTTGAGAACCTCTAAAGACAGAGGACTCAAGATTTTCTAAGGTAGCCCTTACTATCTATTGGCTAAGAAAAGTCTTCCCTATGTTGAGCAAGATGGCTCAATCTTTAACCCCCACTAGAACCACACAGAATAAACCTGGTCCTCCTAGTGTCAACTTTAAATACTGATTTGTAAAACATTTATGTTGTGGTATATGCAAGACCCAGGGGATAAGTATACCAAGGTCAACTAGACAATCCTTGGTCCTCGGTAACTCATACTCTCTTACAGAAGTCAGACACATAAATACAAATAAAATAACATGGATAAGGGCAGTAATACAGATGCATGAAGCGTGTTATGAAAGAACACATGAGGGGTACAAATCTCACCCTGAGGCCATGGAAGGCTTCCTAGAGGAGCTACCACTTTGCCTGAGAGTTTAAAAGACAAACTGAATAGTGAGAGGCCAGACATAAACAAATGCAAAGAGAAAGTCTGGTGCATACAGCTGAGAGGGGGTAACTAAGCATATCTTCTCTTCTTCAGGCTAAACATTCCCAGTTCCTTCCTCAGGCATCATGACTAGATTTTTAGTTATTTCACTATTCTGAGGTCTCTCATTTGAATACATAGCCAGGTTGCAGCTGGGGAGCCTCTACATCACCACCCCAGCTCAGACACCTAGTCCTGTCTGATATCCTGTCTAAGCACACTGGCCCAGTTTCCTCATGTGTGGAAAACACACACACTAACTTCCAGGGTAAACATTTTAGGAACAGTAGACAGCAGGAATGATCCTTGAAATTTTAAAATTTATCTAAGTCTTAGAAAACATGTGTTAAGGGAATGTCAGAGAATACTGCATGCAAAGATTTAGACTAGAAGTTTTTTAATTGTTCTGGTCATATGTCACTGTATTAAAAAACCACCTCAAAATTCAGCAGCTTAAAATAGCAGTGTTTACTTTGCTCATTCATACGCATTGAAAGCAGAGTTGAGAGAGGACAGTCCATCTCTACTTCACTCAGTGTGAGCTGGGATAGCCAAAAGGCTGGGAGCTGGAATCACCCAAAGACTTGCTCACTCAATTTTCTGGCAGTTGACTCGGGCTAAAGTCTGGGGATTACGCGTGAGGTACAGCAAAGACATCTATGTTTGGCCCTTGCAAGTGGCTTCTTTACAATATGATGCTGGGTTCTGAGCATCCCAGGAGGACTAGGCAGAAGCTGTATTGCTTTCTGTGATTCAAACTTGGATGTCACACAGCTTTGAATCTGCTATAGTCACAGTCTTGCCCAGTATTCAAGGGCAACAAAGATTCCATCTCTTGAGGAGAGTCAATGTTACCTTGCAAGAAAAGCAGGTGGGATGGGATATGTGGGTGTGAACATCTTTGGAAAATATGATAATCTTACCATGTAAATAAAACTTAATGCTGAGTTAAATATCCCCAATATTAGGAGGCAGTCTGCTTTAGGATGAAAGGTATTCTGACTGGTTTGTTAGTAGTATTATTCCACCAAAGCACCTCTGGCGTCTTTAAAGTCTCTTCTTTAAAACAAACATAAACATGAATTTTTCTTATCACAAAAGTACTTCATATTTACTGCAGGAAATTTGCTAAATGCAGAAATGCAGAGAAATATAGCTGCATGTAAACCCATAGACCAGGAGTTTCTATAATATTTCAATATAACTCTTTTATTCACTTGTGTGATTAACTAAGTGGGATGGTGATTTCTTAAACTAAGGTAGAAGCAGTAAAAACAGGGAGAGCAGGCAGATCTAGATATACATTAAAAATAAAATCAGAAGGACAAATTAAACATGAGGGATGAGGAAAATAAAGAAATCAGGGATGACTCCAGGTTTTTGGATGTTTCCATTCCCATTTCCATTCAGCAAATGGGTGGGTGAGGCCATCACAGGGGAACACCAGGGAGGAACAGTTATGGGAAAAGAAATAAAGAATTACATATTGCTCATGTTAAAGGTTGAAATGTCTATGATATGTCAAACATGCTTGGATACACAAATCTATAGCTAAGAGGTGAGATCAGAACTGAATAGAGATGTTTTGAATCATCAGTGTATAGGTCACATTCAAACGTACGAGATTATATAAGATCACCTAGGAGGGAACACAGAGAAGATTGCTGCTGTTCAGTTGCTGAGTGCTGTCCAACTTTTTGCAACCCCATAGACTGTAGCATGCCAGGCTCCTCTGTCCATGGGATTTACCAGGCAAGAATGCTGGACTGGGTTGTTATTTCCTTCTCCTGGGCATCTTTCCAGACCAGGGATCGAACCCATGTCTCCTGCATTAGTAGGCAGATTCTTAAATACTGAAACACCAGGGAAGCCCACAGAGAACGTGGCTCAGGGCAAAAGAGTGGCCAGTAGAGTAAGGAAGAAAGCCGGGGGAATTTCGTTTTCCATAAGACAAGGAAAACCAGGAAGTCAAGATAACTGTTTCATGAAGAAAAAGTAAACACTGTATAGAATGCTCAGTTCAGTTCAGCTCAGTCGCTCAGTCATATCTGACTCTCTGCAACACCATGGACTGCAGCACGCCAGGCTTCCCTGTCCATCACCAACTCCCAGAGCTTGCTCAAATTCATGTCCATTGAGTCAGTGATGCCATCCAACCATCTCATCCTCTGTCGCCCCCTTCTCTTCCTACCTTCAATTTTCCCCAGCATCAGGGTCTTTTCCAATGAGCCAGTTCTTCCCATGAGGTGGCCAAAGTATTGGAGCTTCAGCATCAGTCCTTCCAATGATTTCCTTTAGGATTGACTGGTTTGATCTCCTTGCTGTCCAAGGGATGCTCAAGAGTCTTCTCCACACAGTTAAAAGGATCAATTCTTCGGCACTTAGCCTTCTTTACAGTCCAGCTCTCACACCTATACATGACTACTGGAAAAACCATAGCTTTGACTAGATGGACCTCTGTCAGCAAAGTAATGTCTCTGCTTTTTCATATGCTGTCTAGGTTTGTCACACCAAGGAGCAAGTGTCTTTTAATTTCATGGCTACAGTCACCATCTGCAGTGATTCTGGAGCACAGGGTATGAGGCCAAAAGAGATATAAAAAGAAATCTAAAAAAGGAAACAGGTGTAAAATAATGGTTCTGGGAAGTGAAATTATGAGGGAAATGTAATTGCACTGCTTTGTGGCATTCGGTGCTTATTTGCAATTTCTGTTTAATAACTTAAAAGTGAGGTCACTCAACAAAGGGATGTGACTTCTATGAGCAATACTTAGCTACTGAGTTCAGGCACATAGTAGGCAGGTAATTGAGCTTGATCTGGGCTAAATATTACTCAAAAAGCAAGATGGCTTTAAGGGTATCTATATGGATGGGTGAGAATTATTATAATTGAGGGCCACAGATTACAAACTTTGTAAAAAAGGGGAAAGGAGAGGCAAAATGTACTTCCTCCCAGTCTTTTCATTATTATTTATACAACTGATATCATATTACACAAAGTTTTACATCTTTATAATATTTTCCCATGTAAACAGTCTTCAAAAATATTACTTTAGTTTAGGTATATCACAGCATATTTAGCAACTGTTAAATTATTGTTTTCTTTTTGTTTGGCCATGTCTCACAGCCTGTGGGGTCTCAGTTCCCCAACCAGGGATTAACCCAGGTGTCAGCAGTGAAAGTGCTGAGCCCTGTAACCACTGGGCTGCCAGGGAATTCCAAAAGACCTTCCTACTGTTAAACATTTAGATCGTTTAAAATTCTTTATCACATGTGATGCTCTGATAAATATCTTTGTGAAACACCTTTTCTCTACCTCTGATTACTTTCTTAGGAAGCAATCCTAGGAGTGCAATTACTGGGTCAAAGTATACGTCCATTGTTTTTCTGTTTAAAGTACAATAAAAATAATTTTCTTCTCCCTGAACCATTTGAGTCAGCCAGTGACATGAGGTTCCACAACTCCAAAGTAGTTTAGTGCACGTTTCCTACAAGGATATTCACTCAAGATTATATGCCTTGATTAAATGGAATTTAGCACAGGAATGCAACGTTGGTATTATATGTGAAAATAAATCAACATACTAGACCATACTAATATAATAAAGAAGAAAAACCACACAATCATTTCAAGAGATACAGAAAAAATCTGAAAATTCCAACACTTTTTCTTGATTAAAAACACTCAAATGAGGTAGAAGGGAACTTCGTCAGCCTAATAAAGTTAATATTATAATTAATGGTGAAAACCTGAAAGCTTTCTTCTTAAGATAGGAAGAAAATAAGGATGTCTGTTCTCTCCACTTCTATTCAACAGTGTCTAGGATACAAATGAATATACACGCAAAACAGAAACATATTCACAAATATAGAAAACAAACTTGTGGTTACCAAAGAGAAGAGGAAGAGGGGAAGGACAATTAGAGTGTAGAATTAATAGAAACAAAGTACTACATAGAAAATAGATAAGCAACAAAGATACATAGCATACCAATATAAAATAGATAAGCAACAAAGATATATAGCATACCACAGCCATTATCTTATAGTAATTTATAATGGAATATAATCTGTAAAAATATGGAATCATTATGTTGTACATTTGAAACTAATATAATAATGTAAATTAACTATATTTCAATTAAAAATAAAACACTGTCCAAGAAGTCCAAGTCAGGGCAGTTAGGCAAGAAAAATAAGTGAAAGCCATTTAATTGCTAAAGAGACGTAAAGCTATCTCTATTTACATATGACAAAAATCCCTAATGAATCCATATACATATACACATAAAACTGTAAGAGGTAAAAACAAGTTCAAGAGGGCTGCAGGAATAGGAGCAATAGGCAAAAATCATTGTTATTTCTATACAATGGCATGAGAAATCAGAAAATGAAATTAACAATTTCATTTATAGCATCAAAAAGAATACCTACACAAAAGAAGTCAAGACTTGCACATAAACTATAAAACATCATTGAAAGAAATTTAAAAGACTTAAATAAGTGAGAAGATACCCTGTATTCAAATATTGGAAGCCCTAATATATAGATGGCAATACTTTACAAAGTATGGATTTAATGCAATCTCTTTCAAAATCCCTTTTCATACTGTTCATGGGGTTCTCAAGGCAAGAATACTGAAGCAGTTTGCCATTCCCTTCTCCAGTGGACCGCATTTTGTCAGAACTCTCCACCATGACCCATGCGTCTTGGGTGGCCCTTCATGGCATAATGCATAGTTTCATTGAATTAGACAAGGTTGTGGTCCATGTGATCAGATTGGTTAGTTTTCTGTGATTGTGGTTTTCAGTCTGTCTGCCCTCTGATGGAGAAGGATAAGAGGCTTATGGAAGCTTCCTGATGGGAGAGACTGACTGAGAGGGATACTGACTGGGTCTTGTTCTGATGGCCCCCATGCTCAGTAAATCTTTAATCCAATTTTCTGTTGATGGGTGGGGCTGTGTTCCCTCCCTGTTATTTACATGGGGCAAAGCTCAATATTCAGAAAACGAAGATCATGGCATCCGGTCCCATCACTTCATGGGAAATAGATGGGGAAACAGTGGAAACAGTGTCAGACTTTATTTTTCTGGGCTCCAAAATCACTACAGATGGTGACTGCAGCCATGAAATTAAAAGACGCTTACTCCTTGGAAGGAAAGTTATGACCAACCTAGATAGCATATTCAAAAGCAGAGACATTACTTTGCCAACAAAGGTTCGTCTAGTCAAGGCTATGGTTTTTCCTGTGGTCATGTATGGATGTGAGAGTTGGACTGTGAAGAAGGCTGAGCACCAAAGAATTGATGCTTTTGAACTGTGGTGTTGGAGAAGACTCTTGAGAGTCCCTTGGACTGCAAGGAGATCCAACCAGTCCATTCTGAAGGAGATCAGCCCTGGGATTTCTTTGGAAGGAATGATGCTAAAGCTGAAACTCCAGTACTTTGGCCACCTCATGTGAAGAACTGACTCATTGGAAAAGACTCTGATGCTGGGAGGGATTGGGGGCAAGAGGAGAAGGGGACGACAGAGGATGAGACGGCTGGATGGCATCACTGACTCAATGGACGTGAGTCTGAGTGAACTCCGGGAGTTGGTGATGGACAGGGAGGCCTGGCGTGCTGCGATTCATGGGGTCGCAAAGAGTTGGACACGACTGAATGACTGATCTGATCTGAAAATCACTGCAGAGGGTGACTGCAGCCATGAAATTAAAAGACCCTTGTTCCTTGGAATAAAAGCTATGACCAACCTAGACAGCATACTAAAAAGCAGAGACATTACTTTGCCAACAAAAGTCCATCTAGTCAAAGCTGTGGTTTTTCCAGTGGTCATGTATGGATGTGAGAGTTGGACTATAAAGAAAGCTGAGTGCTGAAGAATTGATGCTTTTGAACTGTGGTGTTGAAGAAGACCCTTGAGAGTCCCCTGGACTGCAGGGAGATCCAACCAGTCCATCCTAAAGGAAATCAGTCCTGAATATTCACTGGGAAGGACTGATGCTGAAGCTGAAACTCCAATACTTTGGCAACCTGATGCTAAGAACCAACTCATTGAAAAAGACCCTGATGCTGGGAAAGATTGAGGACAACAGGAGAAGGGGACAACAGAGGATGAGATGGTTGGATGGTATCACCGAGTCAACGGACATGAGTTTGAGTAAACTCCAGGAGTTGGTGATAGACAGGGAGGCCTGGCATGCTGCAGTCCATGGGGTCGCAAAGAGTCAGACACGGCTGAGCGACTGAACTGATTCACTGACTTTCAAAATCCCACCTAACTTTGCAGAAATTGATAAATGCCAGGGATCCAAAATACATTAACCAATTTTTAAAAAGAATAAATTTGGAGGATTCACAGCTCCCAATTTCAAAATTTACTACAAACCTACCTGAATCAAGGTACATATAGGTCAGTGGAATCAAGAGTCAAGAAATAAACTCATAAATTTATAATTGATTGATTTCAACAGGGGTGCCACGACATTTCAGTGGGGAAAGAACCTACATATCCACAACACCACCAACAAAATCAAGAAATTAACATAGATTAATTACTACTACATAATCCTCCAATCCCATTAAATTTTTCTAAGTGTCCCAATAATATCATAAGTATAAGCGCACGCGCACACACACACACATGCACACACATATACATTCACAGGATCCAGTCCAGAATTATGCAGTGTATTTACTCCTCATGTCTTTTTAGTCTCCTTCAATCTTGAACAGTTCCTTGGTCTTTTCACTTTATGATCATGGATACTTTTGAAGATTACAGGCCACTTGTTTTACAGAATGTCACTCATATTTTAATATAGCTGTAATTAATAATTCATAGACTGTTAATTAAACAGGTTCTTCCAGATTAGCACTATCCAATACAGTAGGCACTAGGCATATGTGGTTATTGAGCATTTGGAGTAATCTATACTGAAATACTGGAGAAGGCAATGGCACCCCACTCCAGTACTTTTGCCTGGAAAATCCCATGGACGGAGAAGCCTGCTAGGCTGCAGTCCATGGGGTCGCTAAGAGTCGGACACGACTGAGCGACTTCACTTTCACTTTCCACTTTCATGCATTGGAGAAGGAAATGGCAACCCACTCCAGTGTTCTTGCCTGGAGAATCCCAGGGATGGCGGGGCCTGGTGGGCTGCCGTCTGTGGGGTTGCACAGAGTCGGACACGACTGAAGCGACTTAGCAGCATACTGAAATACACTGCAAGTGTGAAATATATACCCAATTTTAGGCTGTGAGACATTTCATTAATAGATTTTTATATTATATGTTGAAATAATAGCAATACTTTGGATATACTAAGTTAAAATATATTATTAAAATTAATTACACCTATTTCTTTTTAATGTGGCTTTTTAAAATGTGACTACTAGAAATTATACAAGTAGTTCACATTATTTTTTTTTCAAATATATTTTTTAATTGAAGGATAATTGCTTTATAGAATTTTTTTGTTTTCTGTCAAACCTCAACACGAACCTCAACATTATATTTCTATTAGACGGTGCTATTCTAGAAGTTTCTGGGTTAGTAATGGGGAACAAAGAGGTTAAAAGATTCAGGACAACCTATACGGCCCCCTTGGAGCAAGGACAGTAAATATAAATCCTAGCATAGCTCTAAAACCCTGCTAGTTAAAGGAACCAGACCATTCAACTGGACACCGTAAAAGAGACATAAGGGAACATAGCAGCTAAGAATAAGAATACATTGTTTTGGTGAGGATGTCTGCATGGCATTTTACTTTCTAATCCTGCTCTAAAGCCATACATGCCTTAACAGAGGTGGTCAAAAACTCATACTGCTCTTGCTTGGTTTCTCTCTGGACCACTTCTTTGCTTGCCTCTTTACTTCACTTATTCAACCTGGATCCTTTGGCCTGAAGTAAAAACTCTTGGGATTACAGATCTCATCTTTTTTCTCTTGTCTCAATATCACCCTCTAGAAATTCGCTCTTTCCTAAAATATGAAGTGTCTCTGGATTAAGGGAAATAAGCATTTAGTAAATTTTGTCATTACTGACCTGCATTTCATATTTCAGAGTCATGTGGAAGCACCAGGATCCCATTCCTACCACTGAAATTAAAACAAACAAACAAACAAACAAAAACAATTAGCATGAAATTCTTTGTGGGGGTCCAGAGTGACTTGAAAAAACAATAAGACATTTTAAAGCACTGAGTTTTAAGAACAAATTTATGAAATCCTGTGGCAAGATATACCAGACCCTGCCTAAGCTCTATCTATAATTGACGAAATTTTGGAACAGGAAAAAAAAAAAAACAAGCATAAATTCTCGTAAATTCCCTCCAGTAAGTGATTTACTAGATTAATCAATATTCTCCATTTTTTTGCATAAAATGTATTATGGATGCTAGGGGTAAGTTTTAATGCTCAGAGCTGGTTAGCTACTCTTCAGTACTTCTTTGTATTTCTAATCCAAATAGTTGAAGTATATGCTTAATAAGAACCAATCAGTTATGTTTGTTTGTTCCCAAACTTGTTAATGCCACTGCATTTAGTCAACAGAAATATGACTGCAAAAAGACAGCTACTGTTTCTATAAAAACTATTTAAAATATTTCAAGAAATGTTTAAAACAGACAATAAAATTGAGTTGCTAATAAAAATTGCTCTTGATATCTATAGATACATGTTACAAATTGGGTAAAATTCTATATTCATGTCTCGAAGTTCTTTCCAAGTGCTTCTATTTTAAATAAATCGTTTTCATTTTAAGGTTTAAAATTTTCTGTTTGTTTTTCAATGCAAAAAAGACTAATCAGAACTATAGGGTACTATATTCAAAGGCCATGATCTGCATCAAATCATTGTCAAAGATTATACCACTATGCTTCAATTAAAATAAAACTTAAAGAACAGGTATATATATTTTTCAATAATTATAGCTTTGACTCTTTAAAAATTAACAGAATAAATATCACTCCTCATCACATCTGATAATCCAGCTTCTACTGTGATGAAGCTCAGTTCAATAAGCCTTTACTGAGTTCTTCCTATTTGCCAAATTCAACTACAGACGCTGAGGTACAAAGATAAGATCCAGTCATTGGTCTTTATGAAGCATACAGGCTAATGGGAGAGACAAGCATACAGGCTAATGGAAGAGACAGGCCGATAAATAGAAGATACCAGTACGTGGACAAATGGGGAGGAAAAAAAAGATTATTGCATAGAGTGAACTTCCTCGGTGGTTCCGCTGGTAAAGAACCCGCCTCTCGATGCAGGAGACATGGGTTTGATCCCTGGGTAGGGAAGATTCCCTGAAGAAAGAAAAGGCAACCTGCTCCAGTATTCTTGCCTGGAAAATTTCACCGACAGAGGAACTACAGTCCACAGGAGTGGACATGACTGAGAGTGCAGTCCACACGCACGCACACATGCACATGCACACACACACACTACCATAGAAGCACAGTCCTTGGGAAGAGTTGGACACGACTGAAAGGAACACACACACACACACTCTCTCTCTCTCTCTCTCTCTCTCTCTCTACCAGAGGAGCACAAAAGACGGCACTTACAAAAGAAGCCAGAGAAAGCAAGAATGATACCAGAGGAATCTGTCTCAAGGATATAACAGTTAGCTCAACAAACACAGTAAATATGGATGTTATCAAACCATTTCAACAAAGCCATTAGGGAAAGATTTTAAACCCTTTGTTTCTCTTGTTTAAAAAAAAAAATCAGTACCGATATTATCACATTTTTTTAGTGCTCAAAAGGAGATGATAGAAGTAAAGAGTTACTGAACTCATCTTACTAAGGAATTGAGGAAGTGGGATGGTGGCTGTCCTTTTTCAAAGGAGAAATCACAAAATTAGATAATTAATGGCAGGAGAAAAAAACCAAACCTTGTGAGCTATTTAAACTCATACAATATACTATAAAGTAAAAAAATAAAAATGAGGTGGATGACTATTTATCCTGAAAGGCAGACTGGCCTCTTAATCTATGTCTCACTCAAGGGCTGTTTTTATCCAAACATTTCCAAATATTCTCTTGTCACTGTTTACTATATCACATTAAAGCCTGATCTTTAAAAAAATCTCTACAGTTTATTCCCATTCAAAACTCCATTTAGAGTGCAAAGAAATAGAACAGAATATCACCTTTCACAATACAATATTTTATATTTTGCCACTATAAAGCAAACCACCAATTTTTGCTAAAATGTATTAGCTTTATTGAGATACAATTCACATGCATGTGTGCATGCTCAGTGAAGTCTGACTCTTTGCAGCCCCATGGACTATAGTCCTCCTCCTCTGCCCATGGGACTCTCCAGGCAAGAGATCTTTCTACTGATCTCTACACTCCACTGATCTTTCTACTGTCTATAGTTTTGTCTTTTCCAAACTGTCATACAGTTGGAATCATACAGTAAGTAGCCTTTTCAGACTGGCTTTTCACTTAGTAATATGCATTTATGGTTCTTCCATGGCTGTCCATGGCCTTATATACCACAGCTCTTTCTAGTGCTGAATAATATTCCATTGTCTGGAGGTACCACAGTTTATTTCTTCATTCACCTATTAAAGGGCAGATTAGCTCCTTTCAGGTATGGCACTGTGAATAAACCTGTATCTGTGTGCAGGTTTCTGTGTAAACAACAATTTTCATCTCTATCAGGTAAATGCCAGGGAAAGTTCGATTGTATGGTGAGAGTATGTTTTGTGAGAAACTGCCAAACTGTTTCGAAGTGGCTGTGCCATTCTGCATCCCTACCAGCAATGAATGAAAGTTCCTGTTGCTTCAAAACCTCAGTTCCTTTTCAACAGATATTTACGGGGCGCTTAACAATGTTCCATGGATCCCAGCCTTATCTAACTCAATGAAACGAGGAGCCATGCCGGTAGGGCCACGCAAAACAAATGGGTCATGGTGGAGAGTTCTGAAAAAACATGGGCCACTGGAGAGGGAATGGCAAACCACTTCAGTATTCTTGCTTTGAGAACCCCATGAACAGCATGAAAATGCAAAAAGATAGGACACTGAAAAATGAACTTCCCAGGTCGGTAGGTGCCCAGTATACTACTAGAGATCAGTAGAGAAATAACTCCAGAAAAAATGAAGAGATGGAGCCAAAGTGAAAACAACACCCATATGTGGATGTAACTGGTAATGGAAGTAAAGCCCAATGCTGTAAAGAACAATATTGTATAGGAACCTGGAATGTTAGGTCCATGAATCAAGGTAAATTGGAAGTGGTCAAACAGGAGATGGCAAGAGTGAACATTGATATTTTAAGAATCAAGGAATTAAAATGGACCGGAATGGGCATATTTAATTCAGATGACCATTATATCTACTACTGTAGGCAAGAATCCCTTAGAAGAAATGGAGTAGCCCTCATAATCAACAAAACAGTCCGAAATGCAGTTCTTGGGTGCAGTCTCAAAAATGACAGAATGATCTCTGTTTGTTTCCAAGGCAAACCATTCAATATCACAGTAGTCCAAGTCTATGGCCCAACCACTAATGCCAAAGAAGCTGACGTGGAACAGTTCTACAAGACCTTCCAGAACTAGCATCAAAAAAGATATCCTCTTCATCATAAGGGGACTGGAACGCAAAGTAGGAAGTCAAGAGGTACCTGGAATAATAAGCAAGTTTAGCCTTGGAGTACAAAATGAAGCAGGGCAAAGGCTAACAGAGTTTTGCCAAGAGAACACACTGGTCATAGCAAACACCCTTTCCCAACAACACAAGAGACAACTCTACATACAGACATCACCAGATGGACAATACCAAAATCAGATTGATTATATTCTTTGCAGCCGAAGATGGAGAAGCTCTATACATACTCAGCAAAAACGAGACCAGAAGCTGACCATGGTTCAGATCATGAACTCCTTATTATTCAGACTTAAATTGAAGAAAGTAGGGAAAACCATTAGATCATTCACTTATGACCTAAATGAAATTCTTTACGATTATACAGAGGAAGTGACAAATAGATTAAAGGAATTAGATCTGACAGACAGCATGCCTTAAGAACTATGGACAGAGGTTCATGACATTGTACAGGAGGCTGTGACCAAGACCATCCCCAGGAAAAGAAACACAAAAAGGCAAAATGGTTGTCTGAGGAGGCCTTACAAATAGATAAGAAAAGAAGAAAAGCAAAAGGCAAAGGAGAAAAGGAAAGATCTATCCATCTGAAGAATAGCAAGGAGAGATAAGAAAGCCTTCCTAAGTGATCAGTGCAAAGAAATAGAGGAAAACAATAGAATGGGAAAGACTAGAGATCTCTTCAAGATAATTAGAGATACCAAAGGAACATTTCATGCAAAGATGGGCACAATAAAGGACAGAAATGGTATGAACCTTACAGAAGCAGAAGATATTAAGAGGTGGCAAGAATACACAGAAGAACTATACAAAACAGATCTTCATGACCCAGATAACTATGACAGTGTGATCACTCACCTAGAGCCAGACATCCTGGAGTGCGAAATCAAGTGGGCCTTAGGAAGCATCAATATGACCAAAGCTAGTAGAGGAGATGGGAATACCACACCACCTTACCTGCCTCCTGAGAAACCTGTATGCAGGTCAAGAAGCAACAATTAGAACAGGACATGGAACGATGGACTGGTTCCAAATCGGGAAAGGAGTAGTACATCAAAGCTGTATATTGTCATCCTGTTTATTTAACTTATATGCAGAGTACATCATGTGAAATGCCAGGGCTGGATGAAGCACAAGTTGGAATCAAGATTGCTTGCCGGGATTCCACTCGTGACAAAGGTCATGAGGAAGGAGGCTCGGCAAACGCAAAGGCGGGATCGAGCTTCAGGAGTCCCCCCGGATATTCTCGAGCATCTACCCCCCAAAAACCAGAGTCTGCCTACTTTATTGCTTTGTGCTCTCACCTCTGACTTTACTGGGGGCTGTCCCCCACCACCATCTCGCTCTCTCTGTCAAAGAGTTAACTTACAGCTCCAATTAATAAAGTTCCTGGGCAATTAGGAGTGTTTAAATCCAAACCCCTCAGATGGCTCTCTAACTCGCCTGTCAAGTTTACCCAGACTCCTACAGCTATGCATACGATTGTTTACAGTCTCCCAGCCTCGAGAGGCACGGGAAGCTTAAGATATTCAAATAGCTTAGAGCCTCTCAGAGAGTTAGAAACTGTCAGAATAAGACTAGTAAAGGATTTCATTGATGAGTCAATGTTTGTTGCCAAGTTTTCACATCCCCTGAATTGTATCCTTGAATATGTATTAATTAATAGTTGGTATGTAGAAAAAATAAGTAGTGGCCTTGGTGTTAGTAACTTTAGACCCTTAAGGTAATAAATTCTTTTCTTTGTTGTAAACCCATTACACATCCGCCCTATAGGAATGCAATTTTATCTTCGGAAGATGGCGCCAAACCTTAAAATAATTACTCTTAGAGAAAATAAGTCTTTGTTGATAAGTCCTTGTCAAGAGTCATAAAATGTTAGTAGGCCTTCTGGCCAGAAGATGATGTAAATCACCTAAACCATTTGTATACGATAAATTTGCAGGAAAGAAACCCTGGTTTTTGATAAGAATCAAAGACTGCTGACTTTGCATCCCCTATTATCCTCTACGTGTAACTTAGGGTATATAAGCCCCCGTTGAAAATAAAGCTACAGGCCTTGCTCACCAGCGCTTGGTCTTCCCATATCATTCTTTTCACATTCTGGCTGAAGTCTCCATCTGGAGTGCGGAACCCACCATGCTTACTAATTATGCCTGGGCTTCTAAGACCCACTCGAGAAGGTGTCTAGGGTGAGACACCTTCCGCTATTCGAGAGGGCGCCTGCGGCCTACGTAAGTGGTGCAAACTTCTTGTCTTGAAGTTTTATTGGTCTCCCGCGTAAACCAAGCTACTCAGCCTCTTTTCTCCACTGAATTTTCCTACTGAGCTATCCTCATTCTATTACTCTTTATATCTTTGATAAATATGTAAATACTCGCCGACTCCGTCTCCCCTTCGAATACCCTGGATCAGCCGGGGCTGGACCTCGGCAATTGCCAGGAGAAATATCAATAACTTCAGATATGCAGATGATACCACCCTTATAGCAGAAAAAGAAGAGGAACTAAAAAGCCTCTTGACGAAAGTGAAAAAGGAGAGTAAAAAAGTTGGCTTAAATCTCAGAAAATTCAGAAAACTAAGATCTTGGCATCTGGCCCTAGTACTTCATGGCAAATAGATGGGAAAACAGTTCAAACAGTGACAGACTTTCTTTTCTTGGGCTCCAAAATCACTGCAGATGGTGACTACAGCCATGAAATTAAAAGACGCTTGCTCCTTGGGAAAAAAGTTATGACCAACCTAGAGACCATACAACAAGGCAGAGACATTACTTTGCCAACACAGGTCCATCCAGTCAAAGCTATGGTTTTTCCAATAGTCATGTATGGATGTGAGAGTTGGACCATTAAGAGAGTTGAAGAATTGATGATTTTGAACTGTGGTGTTGGAGAAGACTCTTGAGAGTCTCTTGGACTGCAAGGAGATCAAACCAGTCAATCCTGAAGGAAATCAACCCTGAATATTCACTGGAAGGACTGATGCTGAAGCTGAAGCTCCAATACGTTGGCCACCTGATGGGAAGAACTGACTCACTGGAAAAGACCCTGATGCTGGCAAAGATTGAAGGCAGGCAGAGAAGGGGACAAGAGGATGAGATGGCTGGATGGCACCACTGACTCGATGGACATGAGTTTCAGCAAGCTCTGGGAGTTAATGATGGACAGGGAAAGCCTAGCATGTTGCAGTCCATGGGGTCGGAAAGGGTCGGACATGAAAGAGCAACTAAACTGAACTACCAACGTTTCACGGCAGTTGTAGCTCAGTTAGTAAAGAATCTGCCTGCAGTGCAGGACACCTGGGTTCGATCCCTGGGTTGGGAAGGAAATGGCAACCCACTCCAGTATCCTTGCCTGGAAAATCTCATGGACAGAGGAGCCTGGTGGGCTGTAGCCCATGGGGTCACAAAGAGTCAGGCATGACTGAGCGACTAATACTTACCAACATTCCAAGCATTTCCACTGGGATAAAGGAGTGAATAAGAGATATATGTTTCCTGTCCTAAGAACTTTTAGGAAGACACTAAAAATATGAGAGAGGCCATTTCAAAGCTAATGGAGACTACGCAAAGGGGTTATACTACCTTGTCTAGTGAGTCAGAAGAGGGATATCAGGGGAAGTAACACATGGAGTTAAATAGGTGAAAAGAACTTTTTAAAATGAGATCATTCTATGTAGAAGGATCATCCAACATAAAGGAATGACAATGCACTTAAAGATGTAAAAGAGCTTGGCTTCAACTATAAACATTGTTGCATCCAGTGAGAATATTGCCGTGATTTGCAGGCAGTAAACTGAGAAGAACTTTTAAAGTCATGCTATGATTTGAACTGCATCCTAAAACACAAAGTAAGTCTTTGAAAAACTACATCCACATACACAAATACATAAGTGCACACACAGATTAACAGGACTGACTTTTGCATTAAAAAAATATCACTGTGGTTACAAGGCAGGAAAATGTTTACAGGAGTAGTTTCCTAACTTTGATAGCAAAAAAAATTGTTTAGGAACTCCATATATGTGTATTTATTTATAAATTGTATACACACTGCTGTGTTAAGATACTACATATATTTTTAAACATGTAAAATAGAAAAAAATTTTTTAAATGATATAAATAAATACAAATAGAGGAGTTACAGCTTTCTTCCTGCACCAACAGATCATTTTTCTCACTACCTGGGGAATGAGCATCCCACTTGATGACTGTCAGTTTTAATGATAAAGACTAAACTCCTTGCAAGGCATACATGGAGCTTCCTAATTTGGCTCCATTCAGTTCATTTTACCGAACTTGTAGTTCAGTTACACCTGACTGCTTACTTCTCTCATCTCAACACTATCATCTTCTAATCTGTTCTGCCTTTGTTCACAGCTTACCCTGTTCTTTCAGCCTGGAACACTTATCCCTTTCATTATTTAATCCTACCTGCCTCTGGTGGCTCAGCGGTAAAGAATCTTCCTACAATCCAGAGATGTGGGTTCAGTCCTTGGGTTGGGAAGATCCCCTGGAGAAGGGAATAGCAACCTACTCCAGTATTTATGCCTGGGAAATCTCACTGACAAAGAAGCCTGGCAGGTACATGAGCTTGCAAGAGATAGACATGACTTATTGACCAAACCACCACCACCTGCCACTAGCCTTTGTCTCTGCTTACTGAAATCTCATGTAACTTCTAGATCCAATTTATTTTGTGATTTTCATTCCTTTCAGCTTTTACCTTGTCAAACAATTTCAAACTTTAGAATGTTGAAAGAATAGTCTAATGAACTCCTGTATATGCTCTATTCAGATTTACCAACTTTAATAATTTACATATGCATATATAAATTATTATCTTTCTGAAACATCTGTGTAAACTGGATGCATCATGTCCCTTTACCCCTTAATACTTCAGTGTATATCCCAAATCCATTTTATTTATTTATTTTTACAACTCAAGCAGGCAAGATTTACTGGGCAAGCAGTAAGCAGAACCATTTTGAGACGTGAGAGTAGACCAACCCCTACAGGAGTAGCCCTGCCCCGTTTTGGCTTCCCTCTTTTATATCTCTTGTTCCCTCCCCTGAGCAGTACCTGCCAGATCCATTTTAAATGGCACGTCCTAACTTAAATCTTCCTCTGTTTTCTCCCCAGTTAAGTCAACCATACAAGGCATCTAAGAAATAATGTTTGACTACACCAGTAGTTATCAGTTTTTGGAAAACACTATTTTGCCTCAAGATCTTTACAACTGCTAGGACCTTGTCCCAGAAACTCCTGATTCAGTGGGTATGCTGGTACCTATATTTTAAAGGCCTATCAATGACTTGTTGAACCTTCAAAGTGAAAGATCACTGTTAAATTCAAAGATTCTAAGACAAAGTATGGTCCAGGTTTCTATAGTTCACTAAAGAATCTCCGACTCAATGGACATGAGTTTGAGTAAACCCTGGGACTTGGTGATGGACAGGGAGGCCTGGCGTGCTGTAGTCCATGGGGTTGCAAAGAGTCGGACACGACAGAATAACTGAACTGAACTGATAGAATCTCTAGAAGCTAGCACAGAACCAGGCACACAGAGAACACTTATTAAGTGTTTGGTGACTGGTTGATTTTTTTTTCTTTCTCCCTTTTTTTCTCTTTTTCCTTCTCCATGATCTAGCATTTCACATTAAAGTAAGAATGTGTGTATGACTAGTAGAGGAAAATGAGGAATGAATTGAGAAAATATAACAGGAGAAATAAATGAGTATCGAAGAGAAAAAAAATATTATTTGGGAATAATGTGGACAACAGAACAGAAAGCCTTGCCTGGCAAGGTAACATCTGAGTCAGAGAGATTCACAGGCAGAGAAAACGCAGAATAAACACACAGTTTGAGTCTAAATATTCAACCTAAAACAACGCTCTGATTCTGTGTGAACACTGCTGATTCTCACTGTTATATGTTAGTGTTCTGTGCTGCCATCACCTCAGGCCCAGGGCGCTCCTCCCCTCTGTCCCCACAGCAGCACGCCTCTTCCATGCAAAGGCCAATTGGGCTCTTGTGGTCTAGGGCACCACCTGGTCTCTAAGTACTTCATGTTTTATCACTTTTCTCTCCTGTATCACCATCGCCACCTGGCTAATGGACTGTGCACAAAGTCTCTAATACCTCCTGTCCCATTTACCTGTGCTTCCTCACTTTCCTGAGTTTTCAAAAAAACTGCCTCCATTTCCTCACCTCTCTTCCCCATCCCTTCCTCAAATCTATTCACACCACTGAAAAAGCCCTTCTCTCTTTTTATCCTCCTCAATCTCTTAATAGTATTTAATAAACAAGACGTGTTCCGCTCTAGTTTTCTGTAACACCTTGTTCTGCTGGTTTTCCTATCTTGGTGTTGCTTCCTCATAGGTTCTTTTGTTGGCTCCTTCTATCCTTAACATGTAAATCAGGGTCTGTAAATTCAAGTGCCTAGAGAGATATTTGACTAAAACATGCTAAGTTAAAAAAAAAAGTAAGAAACAGTGTAGAGACTGTGCTTAACTGGACAGACCATACTAAAGAACAGAGCTTAGGCTGATTGCTCCTGCATAGAAATATAGGCTTAGTGATGCTGCATTTTCAAATTATTCAAGAGAAGGCAAAAATCTGAATTTTTATGGGAACTCTCAATTTTCAAATATGGGAAATTAAAGCATTTTAAAATTTTAAATATGGCAATTAAAACATGTCAGGATGCCAGATTCTGCCTTTGGTGATGAACCTGTGGTATTTATGTTCATCTTTGGGCTTTTTTCTCTCAATATATTCATCCTCTTGGGGATCTCATCAGTTCCCATGGCTTCAAATACCAATTATAACAATGATGTCTACACCTCACCTCTAAAATTCCAATGCCATGTATTTAAATGCCTACTTAGCGCTTCATTTAATGTCTCACAGGCATTTTAAACTCAACATAATCAAAACAATGCCAGATTTTCTCTCTACACAGTTGTCCAAACTGGAAACCTGAAAAGAAACTTTGAAAATCTTTCCTTTTTTCCAACTCCCACTTTTAATCCATTAATGAGTCCAATAGGCATTAACTCCAAAATACATGCTGAGCCATCCACTTTCCATTCCAATCCCAAAGAAAGGCAATGCCAAAGAATGCTCAAACTACCACACAATTGCACTCATCTCACACGCTAGTAAAGTGATGCTTAAAATTCTCCAAGCCAGGCTTCAGCAATACGCGAACCGTGACCTTTCAGATGTTCAAGCTGGTTTTAGGAAAGGCAGAGGAACCAGAGATCAAATTGCCAACATCCTCTGGATCATCAAAAAAGCAAGAGAATTCCAGAAAAACATCTATTTCTGCTTTACTGACTATGTCAAAGCCTTTGACTGTGTGGATCACAATAAACTGTAGAAAATTCTGAAAGAGATGGGAATACCTGACCACCTGACCTGCCTCTTGAGAAATCTGTATGCAGGTCAGGAAGCAACAGTTAGAACTGGACATGGAACAACAGACTGGTTCCAAATAGGAAAAGGAGTTCATCAAGGCTGTATATTGTCACCCTGCTTATTTAACTTATATGCAGAGTACATCATGAGAAACGCTAGGCTGGAAGAAGCACAAGCTGGAATCAAGATTGCCAGGAGAAATATCAATAACCTCAGATATGCAGATGACACCACCCTTACAGCAGATAGTGAAGAAGAACTAAAGAGCCTTATGATGAAAGTGAAAGAGAAGAGTGAAAAAGTTGGCTTAAAGCTCAACATTCAGAAAACTAAGATCATGGCATCCTGTCCCTTCACTTCATGGCAAATAGATGGGGAAACAGTGGCTGACATTATTTTTCTGGGCTTCAAAATCACTGCAGATGGTGATTGCAGCCATGAAATTAAAAGACGCTTACTCCTTGGAAGGAAAGTTATGACCAATCTAGATAGCATATTGAAAAGCAGAGACATTACTTTGTCAACAAACGTCCGTCTAGTCAAGGCTATGGTTTTTCCAGTGGCCATGTATGGATGTGAGAGTTGGACTAGAAAGGAGGCTGAGAGCAGAAGAATTGATGTTTTTGAACTGTGGTGTTGGAGAAGACTCTTGAGAGTCCTTTGGACTGCAAGGAGATCCAACCAGTCCATCCTAAAGGAGATCAGTCTTGGGTGTTCATTAGAAGGACTGATGTTGAAGCTGAAGCTCCAATGCTTTGGCCACCTGATGCGAAGAGCTGACTCACTTGAAAAGACTCTAATGCTGGGAAAGATTGAGGACAGGAGGAGAAGGGGACGACAGAGGATGAGATGGTTGGATAGCATCACCGACTCTATGGACATGGGTTTGGGTGGACTCCGGGAGTTGGTGATGGACAAGGAGGCCTGGCATGCTGTGGTTCATGGCATCGCAAAGAATCGGACACGACTGAGTGACTGAACTGAACTGAACATCCACTTTTCACCAATCTCCACTGATGCTATCCTAGTCTGAGCCACTATCATCTCTCACTTGGGCCATTGCAGTAGTCTCTGTTGACTGGTTTTCCAGCTTGCACTTTTACTGTCCACAAATAGATTCTCCACAGATAGTCAGGGAGATCTTTTAAAAACACAAATAGAATCATGCCACTCTCCTGCTAAAACCCTCCACTGGCTTTTAGAATAATATCCATACTCTTCACTCTGGCCTATGGTGAGACCCAACGTGATCTGGCCCCTGCCTAAATCTCTCCAACATCATGTTCTGCTACTTTCCCTCTTAACTACTAATGAGTATTAAGGGAAAATCAAAAAGTAAACAGATAAAATATGATGCATTAAGTGCTGTGATAAAGATATGCATCGTATTCAGTGGGTCATCTAATTCTATCAAGTGGCTGAGGAAGGTTTAAAAGGAAGGCTTTCTAGAGAAAATGACACTTAAACTGAGTCCTGACTGACATACACGCCAAGTTCACCAAATAAGAGGTTACAAGCAGAGATATAAAAATATATACAGTACTAAAAACAGCTAATAGGCTGATATAGCTTAAGTATAAGGTACATGTGTGAGAGTTATGGAAAATGAGACTTGTTAAGGCAGAGAGTCCAGATTAGGACCAACTTGCCTAGAAATATAGATTTTGAAATAGGTTATCTCATTCAAAGAGAAAATGGTTGAATCAAAAGAGGCACACTCGCCTAAAGAGAACACTGGTAAAATTTAGCTAGTAAGCCAGTTTTCACCAGTGACAAACTACAATTTATCAGCAAGTACATATTTTATAACATATTATTCAAATTGACACAAATAATAAATTCAAGAATAGGAAAGTTGAGTTCTTTTAGCTAAGAAACAAATGCTAAATGTGTAAAAGCAAAACAATACTCATTGATCCTTGAATTATACAGATTAGAAATTTTGACAATATTTTAAAAAAGAATCTAAGCATTGTCCTTTTCTTTCTTTTGCAAAATAAATGATTCAATCACACAGAGAATAAAATATTTAATTAATGTAAGGGTCACCTAGCCAACATTTCATCATAGTCTCCCTTAAAAAGTCTGAGACATCAAAGTGAAAATAAAATTCACATTTTTAGGAATTGTCTAGAGCATTCCGAAAAACAAGTAACAGGGAAAAACAACTTTGCTGACATGGTTATGGCTATACGTAGTGAAAACTGAGGCAGTCAAATTAGTAATGGAACCAGATAAAGAGGTCAAATGCACCAATATATCTAGTTAGAATTTTCTAACTAGATGTTCATACTCACAGCATTTTACCATGGTTTAAAGAGTCTCTCAAGCATATAAACAGAATTTCACCAGGTTGGAACCTCTTGATTCAAATATTTTGGTATGCTACCATCTTTTTCAAGGTTACAACAGACTACAGATATGTTCTGATACACATCTCTTTAATCCATTTGACGTCTGACCACACTGAGGAAACAGTGTACAACTTAACCATCTGAGTGCTCAGAAGCAGGAAACTTTGGAAGATGTGACTATGGCAGAACGGTCAGAGATGTAAAATTACTAGGTTTGAAGATGGGGGAAAAGGGACCAAGTTAAGATGGAAAAGACAGAGTATGTGGGCAGCCACATAAACTGGAAAGGACAAGGAAACTGACTCTCCCCCTACAACCTTCAGAAAGGAACACAGGCTCTCCCCCAACAGCCTTCAGAAAGGACAGATATGTTGACATTAGCCCACTGAGACTTGTATTAGAATTCTAGTTTAAAGAAATGCAAAATAATAAACCTATCCTTTTTTTTGGTACTTTGTTAGAGGAGCAGTAGAAAACCAATACAGGGCTGATTTTGAATATGTTTATTTAAAACAAGCATTAGGTTCTTATTCCCTCTCGTCTTAACAGCAAGTTTTACTGAGATCTATTAGAAAAATAATGAGAGGACATTTTTTGTTTTTCCACTGATCTGTTATGAATATCTCTTCCTTTCATAAAATGTACACATTTGGGATATAATAGAGCAGAAAAATAAACAAAAAGGAAGAAAAAGATAAAGGGACTAGGTAGTTCCAAAGCAGTTATAAACGGGCAGGTAGACTAAAGTGAAATCTGGCTTACTGGAAGAACTGGCAGTTGCTCAGGGACATGGGATGTTAAAACGTAATGTTTTTCACTCTTACCTTCCCTCATTCTTCTTCATTGCACTTGGCACCTTTCCATCATAACGCCACACTGTTAGTACATTGTTGCTGCTGTTTAGTTGCTAAGTCGAGCCCAACTCTTTTGTGACCCCATGGGCTGTTCATGGGATTCTCCAGGCAAGAATACTAGAGTGGGTTGCCATTTCCTTCTCCAGGGGATCTTCCTGACCAAGGGGTTGAACCTGCAACTCCTCTCGAGTTTCCTGCATTGCAGGCGGGTTCTTTTACAGCTGAGCCAGCAGGGAAGCCCTTGTTAGTGCACACTTAATTATAAATTTATCAGATTAATTTGTTTCCCCTGCTAAACTCTAAGCTCCAATGAACAATGGTTTGAGAGCTATGTGTGTGCTAAGTCACTTCAGTCATTCATGTTCAACTCTTTGTGACCCCAAAGACTGCAGCCTGCCATGTTCCTCTGTCCATGGGATTCTCTAGGCAAGAATACTGGAGTGGGTTGCCATGCCCTGCTCCAGGAGAAATTCCCAACCAGGGATCAAACCCATGTTTCTTACGTCTCCTGCAGTGGCAGGCAGGTTCTTTACCACTAGCACCACCTGGGAAGCTTGAGAGTTATAACTAACACATAACTAAGTATAACTGATTTTTAGTAAAAATCTGCCGAATAAATTAAAAAATTACTAAAATAGGCTCTGAGCCAGAACACAATGATCCCTGTAACAATCTGCTCCTAATATACTTCTACACAACATCAAAGTTCCCAATTCTTTCTGCAAAATTTCCCCCAATGCCAAAAAGTTCATATCAATTAAGTAGTTATTATAGATTTTTGGTCATAAATACACACAGAAATGCACTGATTAATACCTCTAATACTTCTTTAAACAGTCGTGGAGAAAGGCATACTTGCCTTGCTTTGACCTTCTAGGAATGCTTCTATTCCTAATGCTAGCTTCAAGATGGATCTGTGTATCTTACCATGTTAAGACAGGATTTGTGAATTCTTATTTCCTTGAGTTTTTCTTTTTAAATTAGAAATGGTTGCTGAATTTTGACAATGGCTTTTACAACATCTATGGAGATAATCACGTAGTTTTTCTTCTTAAATCAATTAATATAGTAAATAGAATTAATGGATCTCTAAAATTTGAATTATCATCCATTCTACAGACAAACTCCAGTTGTCTTGGTGTATTATTTCCCTAATGTGAGACTACATTCTGTTTACTACTTACTACTTTTTAAAAGAAGAAAACAGAAAGATAAATTTACATAGCTTGTTTAATAACACAATTCCAAAAAAGGCTTTTAAAACCAGAAGATGTTTTGTTCTTTAAGTTTGTCACAAATTCATTTGATAGCAAAGCCTGACTTAATTGGAAATGAGGCTATTTATAGTGATTATTAAGCCTAGTTAGTATGAATATTTACATGTTAAGCAGCAATATGGATATGTTCACCTGCAGGGTGCTGTCCCAGGTTTCAGCAGGCTTTATACTATACTAGCAAACATAGTCTATTAATTTTCTAGAATTAAAAAACAATCTGAGTTCAGAAATACTTCTGGTCCCAAGGGTTTGGATAAGGATCTGTTAACATATATTAGTGATATAATGGAAAGAAATTAAAAGAAAGAAATTGAGCTCATGGGCTTTCTCTGAACTTCAGAGAGTGAATTCTATGAGGATGACTTTCCATGAAGAGATACTGATATAAAGAGATCTGTCTAAAAACTACCCCCTAACATTCTTCAGTTAGAAGAAGATTACAGGAAAAAATAATCCAGGAAGTTATGCTCCTCCACACAGTCACAAGAATACTAGAAGAGGGCAGATTACTATATGTAGAATAGTTTCTCCAAACGTCGTATCTGTATAGAGATCAAACAATAACTTGAGGTCTTTAAGTTGCAAAGGAAATCACTTAATAAAGAATGGATCCAGGCTTCCCTGGTAGCTCTGGTAAAGAATCCTCCTGCCAATACAGGAGATACAGGTTCGATCCCTGATCTGGGAAGATCCCACATGCTGCAAAGCAACTAAGCTTGTATGCCACAAGTACTGAGCCTGTGCTCTGGGAGTTGCAACCACTGAGCTCACGTGCCTAAAGCCCATGCTCCACAAGAGAAGCCACAACAAACAGAAGCCCATAAGCGGCAATTAGAGAGTAGCCCCACTCACCGCAACTAGAGGAAAGCCCACACAGCAGTGAAGACCCAGCATAGCCAAAAATAAATACATAAAATTAAAAAGGATAGATTTCCTCTCTCTGTATACATATATATATATAAGACACAGATCCTTGCAAGAGAGAATAAAAAATCCTCAAAATCAGAGAGACAAATAAGACTTACCTAATCTTGAACAATTAGGAGTGGTTGTTTGGATTCTACTTGTCAAGGACAAGAGGAAAAGTAGCTGCATTCTTCTGCAGAAGAGTCTCAGCACCTATACATGCTACCACTGATATAAAATGTTCTCTCTATATTTATTCTGCTCTACTATTTTCTTTCTTCCTTCCATACCACCTCTGAGATGTAGGAACTAAACATCCCTTCTTCTCTCACACAATATGCACATTCCTCCATGTCCTGTGTCCACTGGGTTTTATTTTTTAAACCAGAATTGAGATATACCATCAAATTCACTCAGGGTAAGTGTACAGTTTTAAGAATTTTAGTAAATTTAAAGAGTTGTGCTACCATCATCACAATCCAGTTCTATGAGAATTCCCTCAACCCCCAATTTCTCTTATGCCTATTAGCAGTCAACATCCACTCTAAATCACAAGTAACTAATTATTTGCTCTTCATCTGTATAATTTTACTTCTTCTAGAAATTTCATATGAATAGGATCATACAATCTGTGGTCCTTTGCATCTTTTGGTTCCTTTCACTTGGCATAATGTTTTTTTAGGTTCATTAATGATGTTATATGTAGCAGTAGTTCGATCCTTTGGTTTGCTAATAATTTACATAGGATATTTGCACTGATAATCATGATATTAGTTCTTAAATTTATTTTTATGGCATTTTATTAGGTTTGCCTCATAAAAAGAATTTGGAAGTCTTCTTTCATTATCTATGCTTTGGAAAAATTTATGTAGCATTGGAACTATCTGGTCTTTGAAAGTTTACTAGAACTCTTTGAAACTATCTGGACACAGCACTGCTTGCGGAGGAATTCCTTAATAAGTTACTCTATTTCCTAAATAAAAATTAGCTGATAAAACTTTCTATCTTTTGGATCAATTCTGACAAATTGCATTTTCCTAGGAAATTAGCCAATTCTAATACATGGAGGTTTTAAAATTCTTGCTTTTGTTTCAGTGGACATTTCCTCTTTGTCATTTCTTATTTTTTAAAATATTTTATTCATTCATTTATTTTTGGCTGCACTGAGTGTTGGTTGAACCATGTGGGCTTAGTTGACCCACAGCAAGTGGGATCTTAGTTCCCCGACCAGGGATCAAACCCTCATTGCCTGCATTGGAAGGCAGCTTCTTAACCACTGGAACATCAGGGAAGTCCCCATTTCTTATTTCAGTGTTCATGTTTGCTTTTTTAAAAAATTATTGATTCATTTATTTTTGGCCATATGAAATGGCATGTGGGATCTTAGTTCCCTGACCAGGGATCAAAACAGCATTCCCTGCACTGGAAGCACAGAGTTTTAACCATTGGACAGCCAGGGAAGTCCTTGCTTCTTTCTTCTAAAGTTAGCTAGTTGTCTACTTTTTTCTTAAAAAAATAGATTTTGATTTGTTAATTAGATCTACAGTTTTCTGTTCTCTATCTTGTCACTTTCTGCTTTTATCTTTATTTTATGGTCTTTTTCTTGCCTTTAGAGTTGGGATTTTAATTAATTTTTCACTTTTCATTTTTATCTTTTATTATTATTTGTTTAAGCCTATGGATTATCCTCTGATGGTGGCTTTATATAAATCTCCATAGATTCTGATATGCAGACTTTTTGTTGCAACTGTATTTTAGGAATCCTGTAATTTTCATTTCTATATTCCCTTTCAACCAAGAGTTAGTAGAAGATTTAAAATTTTAAATAGCAAGAGTTTTTTTATGGTTTGAATTTGTTGTTAATTTCTAGCATGGATGCACTATGACCAGAGGATGTTGTTTTAATATTTCTACTTAATAGAACTTACTGTTTTGTTTTTATAAATGTTCTATGCATACTTCAAAAGAGGATATATTCTGTTCTCAAGGTGTAAACTTCAGCATAAAGCCATGCTGCTGCTGCTGCTAAGTTGCTTCAGTCGTGTCCGACTCTGTGCGACCCCATAGACGGCAGCCCGCCAGGCTTCCCTGTCCCTGGGATTCTCCAGGCAAGAACACTGGAGTGGGTTGCCATTTCTCCAATGCATGAAAGTGAAAAGTGAAAGTGAAGTCGCTCAGTCGTGTCCGACTCATAGCGACCCCATGGACTGCAGCCTACCAGGCTCCTCTGCCCATGGGATTTTCCAGGCAAGAGTACTGGAGTGGGGTGCCATTGCCTTCTCCGAGCATAAAGTCATAAAATCAACTTTATTGGTTATGCTCTTTAGGTCTTCCAGATATTGGTTGATATATTTTGTTCACCTCATTTGTCTTGTACTGAATTGTAGCATATTAAAATATTGTTATTCTATTTTACTAGACCATATAATGTCCATACACTATTCTTTGGTCCTTATCCTATCATTGTTTTAATCTTAGATTTATAGTTAAATGTATTAAAAGTTCATTATCAGACATTTTGCCCAAGTCTGCCTAGTTTTCTCCTAGTTGAATGAACATCGTTCTCCAGACAACACAGTCAATAGAGCTTTCTGTACTGAAGGTGATGTTTTATATCTGCACTGCCCAACGTGGCAGCCATAAGCCATATTTGGGTACTAAGCACTTGAAACATGGCTAATGTGACAGAGGAACTGAAATTTACATTTTATTTAACTTTCATTTATTTAAATTTAAACTGCCACATGTGGCTGCTGCTGCTGCTGCTAAGTCGCTTCAGTCATGTCCGACTCTGTTTGACCCCATAGACAGAAGCCCGCCAGGCTCCCCCATTCCTGGGATTCTCCAGGCAAGAACACTGGAGTGGGTTGCCATTTCCTTCTCCAATGAGTGGAAGTGAAAAGTGAAAGGGAAGTCGCTCAGTCGTGTCCAACTCTTAGCGACCCCATGGACTGCAGCCTACCAGGCTCCTCCATCCATGGGATTTTCCAGGCAAGAGTACTGGAGTGGGGTGCCATGTGGCTAGCAGCTACTAAATTAGACAGAGCAATACTCATGGATTCATCTGGAAGGAGTCATGTGTGTAGTTTTCAATGAGTACTTGTATGTTTAAAACTGTTTTTCCACAACCTAGATACCTGAAAAACAATTTGGTTAGGATATAAAATCCTTGGTTTGCACTAAAAATGCAGTTACACTGATGCTTTTCTTTTTTATGTTGCTGAGGTCTAGTGCCAGTCTAATTTTCTTGCCCTTATGAGTAATCTGGTCTTCTTCCCTAGAGCTGTGAGAATTTTTTTTTTTCATTTTTAAAATCCAGTAATCTTACTAGTCTTTTTCAGAGTTGACCATTCCAAGTCAGTTTTACAATACAAAAATGCACCTTTCAAAATCTAGATTCAGGTCTTCTTCCATTTTCAAAAAGTCATCTTTCAAATTATTTTTAAAACTATAGTTTTAAATATAAGATCTGTATCATTGTTTTATTTTCCTTTTTCAGGAACTTCAATTAAATTATATTGAATCTTCTTTGCCTGTCTTCCATTTCAGTACTTTTTCTCTTACTCTTTATTTCTTTATCTCATTTTCATTCTCTTGCTGTGTCTTTTTCTTTTTCCTTTCTTAAACAGTCTTTATTAAATACTCAACACGTTGTAATTCAGGATTCATTTCTTTCCTAAGTTTAATCAATTTAATTTTATTTCTTTTGGGAGGTGAGGAAGCTATTTCCGTTAATATTTTTTAATTAATTTTTATTGGTGTTATTAGTTTTTAAATTTTTATCCATTTTTGGTTTGAGGCTAATTCAGTTAGGAATATCGTGCTGCAGTTTCTTTCTGCTTTATAATTAGTAGTGGGAAAAGAATAACCACGAATCAAAAGGTATTGATTCTCATTTTCTGTTTTCTTATTACAGTAACTGCATAGATGCAGACTGACTTTGGTGGGGTCTATTTTGTGGAAAGAGTAAAGGTTTGGGGTGGCTTAAAAGATTCCTAGTTTGAGACTGCCCCCTTCTGAATAAAGAAGGTTACATTCCCTTTTCATATATATGTGTTTGTTTTGGGAGCAGGGGGAGAGGGCCAAGCAGGGAGAAGGGTCTAATGTATTTTAGTTATTTTGTTTCAGTAGGATCTTAATTCCTGCCTCTAACTTCATTCTTTTCCAACACATCTCCAAAGGCTATCTCCTTTCCCAGAAGCAATACCTTTTCAAAACTGCCACATGAGGCCTCGCATACTTTCAAGTCTTTTACTGTGTACTTGCCACTACTATGATTTACCAGCTCTTAGAATGTTTTCAGAAATTTTGCATTTATCGTGAAACTTTCCCTTTCTCTTGGTGTTTTGTCAGACTAAGTCCTCAAATCTTCTCTCCTCTTTTCCACATAGTTTTTCAAACCTCCCAAAGTCTAAAACATTAAAGACAGTTCTGTTAGAATTTGGTATTTATTTCATGTTTAAAAATTATCTGAAGTTCATAGTATTCTTTTTCTTTCAGTAAGGCTGAAAGTGTGAGCTAAAAGTGGCTTATTTACTTTCCTTCTAATCTGTACGGTTGTCCACAAGGATGAGAGGACAAACTCTAAGGTCAGTATTATTCTAAGGCAACTTGGAAGTCCCTCAAATCTTTTTATTCTGTTATTACTGATTGTGATTTGTCAGTATTTTACAAACATTCTTAAAACACCCCAGGAAATAAAGCAAAGGGTTAAGTTTGTGAACAAGTCTTCCTACTGAAGATCAATCAAGTAACTTTCTCAAAACACTACATAAGAGACACAAAAATTAAACTCTCTCATCAGTTCAGTTCAGTTGCTCAGGCGTGTCCAACTCTTTGTGACCCCATGGACTGCAGCACACCAGGATTCCCTGTCCATCACCAACTCCAGGAGTTTATCCAAAATCATGTCCATTGAGTCGGTGATGCCATCCAACCATCTCATCCTCTGTCATCCCCCTCTCCTCCCACCTTCAATCTTTCCCAGCATCAGGGTCTTTTCAAATGAGTCAGTTCTTCTCATGAGGTGGCCAAAGTATTGGAGTTTCAGCTTTAGCATCAGTCCTTCCAATGAATATTCAGGACTGATTTCCTTTAGGATGGACTGGGTGGATCTTCTTGCAAAACAAGGGACTCTCAAGAGTCTTCTCCAACACCACAATTCAAAAGCATCAATTCTTCAGCACTCAGCTTTCTTTAAAGTCCATCTCTCACATCCATACATGACCACTGGAAAAACTCTCATACACAGTGACTAATATGATTATATAGAATCAGATATGATACACTATATCTTACAGTTTTGTGGTAATTAGATAAATATTACTGTGTAAATAATATCTACCTTGAATTAAAACCAAAGAAACTGTTTAGCTTAGAAAGTTATATAAAATACAGACTAGAACCTACTTTCTTTGCTAGTTTTGTTTTTATGATGATAATGCATGAACATGAAAGAGTGATTTTTCCATCTTAGACTCCGATAAAGTTCACTTATACTCCATGTCACATTTACTGAGGACCACTAACTTGCCAGACAACCAGTATACAAATATAACTAAGATACAGTCTCTGTCTCATAAACAGGTAGAGAATAGGAGTAAACTGTAAAAAGTTAGATACAATAGAATAGTCCTTACAAAAAATTTTATAACTCTAGCAGGGTGAGCAGGGAGGAAGATGGGAATAAAATCAGGCAGGAATACAAACAAAGCGTTAACTTTTTACGTTTATTTCTTTAAAAAGGAAAAAGTAAAATCTGAAACAAATATTCCAAAATATTAAGATCTGACAAAGGAGGAAGGTAGGATACATAGGTATATTTGCTATATTATCCTTGTTCTTTTCTGGATGCTTGAAATATCTTGTGGTTTTTTTTTTTAATTTACTCAAAATACAGTTCAAATACTGGCAAGATTGGTGTAATTTTATTCAGAACTTTCAGAATATGCTACAATTTTAAGAATGAATAAGAAAAACCGACTGTTTGAATCCTGTACATCATTTTTTTACATCATTCTTAGATGAAGTGTTATACATACCTGTGAGTGCTAAATAAGAAGCAATGTACCGCTTTTCCAGTCCACTTCTAACACTCTGCATCGCACCAAAAATTGGAGGTAAAATCATAATCAGGTTACTCACTGTATTCCCTACAGGAAAAGAAAAGCACAAGAAGATAATGAGATTAATCAATATTAATTTAAATTAAAAGGAGGTGGCTCAGTGCTACAGATTTCACCTGCCAATGCAGAAGACGCAGGAGACATGGGTTCGGTCCCTGGGTTGGGAAGATCCTCTGGAGAAGGAAATGGCAAGTCACTCCAGTACTCTTGTCTAGAAAATCCCAGGGGCAGAGGAGCCTGGTGGGCTACAGTCGGTGGGGTCACAAAGAGTTGGACACCACTGAGTGACTAAGCACACAGACATGCACTTAAAGATACACAGTCAGCCTTTAGCAAAAATCAAGTAGGTGACTTCTTAGAAAGATGATGGAAAGATATTTAAAAGGTGCTAAAGGAAAATAATTTTCTCCTCAACAAAAATTTCTTATAGATATTGAAGCAAAACAAAGATACTTTCAAACAAATGAAACTAAGAATTTTCAATCAGAACATCCACTAGAGAACTAAATTCTCAAGGTAAAAAGCAAAAGTATCTCAGAATAAACCTCAAAGATAACAACAAAAATTGAGTTGGAAAAAGCAGCTTATACCAATGCTTCTGAAAGAGTGGTCCATTTTGCCTTAAAAAAAAAAACATTTTACTTGTTTAGATTTCATCATTCATCTTCATGAAGTTTCTTCAAGGATTTATAGGTACTGTATTGCTTGACTTCCTAAGTGCTTGAGAATATTGTCTTTTGCCTTTATACTCAAAAGATAACTTAGTTATAAAATTTTGGTGTCTTTTTTTCAAAAGTTGGTAAGTACTATTATACTGTCTTCCAGACTGAATATTACTATGAAGAAGTTTAAAGCTAGTCTGAATTTTTTGTATGTGACTTCCTTTTTCGTCTGTACTCCTGATGAATTCTTTCTTTCTACTTGACTGTGTATTTGAGTACAACTGGGCATCCAGATAAGACAGATTTTATACCTACCCTATCTCTATATACAGCTAAGTAAATAACAGTATTAAATTAAAGACATTGTTGACTCTAGTTAGACTGACAATCTAACTACAGCTGTGGTGCTACAGATATAACTTACAATAACCTCAGCACATGTCATATACCTAGGTACAAATCTAACAAAAGGTGTGCAAGATATAATACTAATAAAACTCCCAGCAGATTTTTGGGGAACAAATTGATAACCTGATTCTAAACTGTATATGAAAATTTAAAAGGCCAAAAAGAGTCAAGACATCTTGTGTACCAACAAAACTAGAGTATTTATATAACTAGATATCAAGGCCTATTAAGAAGATAAAGAAGTAGAACAAATAAGATTGCAAGAACAATCTAAAATTTAGCCACTTGATTCATGACAAACACGACCCTGAATACAGTATGAAAAAGATAATCTTTTCAATAAAGGTAAATGGATCAATTGGATATTTAATTTACATGGGAAAAAAAATGAACCTGGACCCCAACCTCACACTTCTTATACAAAAAATAAATTCCAGATGTACTACAGATCTAAATGTGAAAGGTAGAACAGTATAATTTTTAGAAGAAAACATGGGAGAACATCTTCATGACCTAGAAGTAGCAAAGAGTTTTTCAATAGGACACAAAAACAATTAACCACAAAAGCAAAAAGATTAAACAGTCAAGAAGATAAGACTACAAAAAGAATACATTTGAATCAGTTCTAATGAGATGGATGAAACTGGAACCTATTATACAGAGTGAATTAAGCCAGAAAGAAAAACACCCATACAGTATACTAACACATATATATGGAATTTAGAAAGATGGTAACAATAACCCTGTGTACGAGACAGCAAAAGAGACACTGATGTATAGATCAGTCTTATGGACTCTGTGGGAGAGGGAGAGGGTGGGGAGATTTGGGAAAATGGCATTGAAACATGTATAATATCATGTATGAAACGAGTCGCCAGTCTAGGTTCGATGCACGATACTAGATGCTTGGGGCTGGTGCGCTGGGACGACCCAGAGGGAGGGTATGGGGAGGGAGGAGGGAGGAGGGTTCAGGATGGGGAACACAGGTATACCTGTGGCGGATTCATTTCGATATTTGGCAAAACTAATACAATATTGTAAAGTTTAAAAATAAAATAAAAATTTTAAAAAAAAGAAGATAAGACTTTAAATCAAGAAGAATAAAAGGTTGTTTTTAAAAAGATAATTTAAAGAATAATTGATATGAAATGACTTTGTAAACAAGAGGATAAATACATACTAATTTAAATTTACTGAACAAAAAGAATGTACAAAAACTTATCACAGACTGAAATTTTTGGTTAAAAATGCTATTAGTCTGGGTCCAATCAAGAGAGACAAGCCACAGTTATTTGAACAGGAAAAGTTTGCTATAAAGAGTCATTAAATATAAGAGGGAATTGTAGTAATGAGAGATTGGCTGAGCTGTACTAAGTTGCTTCAGTCATCCGACTCTTTGAAACCCTATGGAATGCAGTCCACCAGGCTCCTCTGTTCGTGGGATTCTCCAGGCAAGAATATTGAAGCGGGTTGCCATGCCCTTCTCCAGGGGATCTTCCTGACCCAGGGATGGAACCTGTGTCTCCTGCATCAGCAAGCAGGTTCTTTACCACTAGTGCCACCTGGGAAGCCCAAAAGACTGGCTCAGTTCGGTTCAATCACTCAGTCGTGTCCAGCTCTTTGCAACCCCATGGACTACAGCATGCCAGGCTTCCCTGTCCATCATCAACTCCCAGAGCTTTCTCAAATTCACGTCCATCGAGTCAGTGATGCCATTCAACCATTTCATCCTCTATCGTTCCCTTTTCCTCCTGCCTTCAATCTTTTCCAGCATCAGGGTTTTCCCTAATGAGTCAGCTCTTTGCATCAGGTGGCCAAAGATTCAGCTTCAGCATCAATCCACCCAGTGAATTTTCAGGGTTTATTTTCTTTAGGATTGACTGTTTTGATCTCCTTGCAGTCCAAGGGATGCTTAAGAGTCATCTCCAACACCACAGTTCAAAAACACCAATTCTTCAACACTCAGCTTTCTTCACGGTCCAACTCTCACATCCATACACAACTACTGGAGAAACCATAGCTTTGACTAGACGGACCTTGGTCGACAAAGTAATGTCTCTGCTTTTTAATATGCTGTCTAGGTTGGTCATAGCTTTTCTTCCAAAGAGCAACCGTCTTTTAATTTCATGGCTGCACTCACCAACTGCAGTGATTTTGGAGCTCCAAAAAAAATAAAGTCTGTCACTGTTTCCATTGTTTAGCCATCTATTCGCCACGAAGTGATGGGACCAGATGCCATGATCTGTGCTTTTTGAATGTTGAGTTTTAAGCCAGCTTTTTCACTCTCTGCTTTCACTTTCATCAAGAGACTCTTCAGTTCCTCTTCACTTTCTGCCATAAGGGCAGTGTCATCTCCGTATCTGAGATTATTGATATTTCTCCCAACAATCTTGATCCCAGCTTGTGCTTCATCCAGCCCAGGATTTTGCATGATGCACTCTACATGTAAGTTAACAGGGTGACAATATATAGCCTTGACATACTCCTTTCCCAGTTTGGAACCAGTTTGTTGTTCCATGTCCAGTTCTGCGGCTTCTTGACCTACAATACAGGTTTCTCAGGAGGCAGGTAAGGTGGTCTGGTATTCCCCATCTCTTGAAGAATTTTCCACAGTTTGTTGTGATCCACACAGTCAAAGGCTTTAGTGTAGCCAATAAAGCAGAAGTAGATGTTTTTCCAGAACTCTCTTGCTTTTTCAGTGATTCAATGGATGTTAGCAATTTGACCTCTGGTTCCTCTGCCTTTTCTAAATCTAGCTTGAACATCTGGAGGTTCTTGGTTAATGTACTGTTAAAGCCTAGCTTGGAGAATTTTGAGCATTACTTTACTAGCATGTGAGATGAGTGCAACTGTGTGGTAGTTTGAGCATTCTTTGGCATTGCCTTTCTTTGGGATTGGAATGAAAACTGACCTTTTCCAGTCCTGTGGCCACTGCTGAGTTTTCCAAATTTGTTGGCACATTGAGTGCAGCACTTTCACAGCAACATCTTTAAGGATTTGAAATAGCTCAACTGGAATTCCATCACCTCCACTAGCTTTGTTCATAGTGATGCTTCCTAAGGCCCACTTGACTTCACATTCCAGGATGTCTGGCTCTAGGTGAGTGATCACACCATTGTAGTTACCTGGGTCATTAAGATCTTTTTTTGTATTGTTCTGTTCGTCCAGTCAAGGCTTTGGTTTTTCCTGTGGTCATGTATGGATGTGAGAGTTGGACTCTGAAGAAGGCTGAGCACCAAAGAATTGATGCTTTTGAACTGTGGTGTTGGAGAAGACTCTTGAGAGTCCCTTGGAAACTGCAAAGAGATCCAACCAGTCCATTCTGAAGGAGATCAGCCCTGGGATTTCTTTGGAAGGAATGATGCTAAAGCTGAAACTCCAGTACTTTGGCCACCTCATGTGAAGAGTTGACTCATTGGAAAAGACTCTGATGCTGGGAGGGATTGGGGGCAGGAGGAGAAGGGGACGACAGAGGATGAGATGGCTGGATGGCATCACTGACTCGATGAACGTGAGTCTGAGTGAACTCTGGGAGTTGGTGATGGACAGGGAGGCCTGGCGTGCTGTGATTCATGGGGTCGCAAAGAGTCGGACACAACTGAGCGACTGATCTGATCTGATCTGTATATTCTCGCCAACTCATCTTAATATCTTCTGCTTCTGTGAGGTCCATACCATTTCTGTCCTTTATCATGCCTATCTCTGTTTCCTTGGTATTTCTAATTATCTTGAAGAGATCTTAGTCTTTCCCATTCTATTGTTTTCCTCTATTTCTTTGCACTGATCACTTAGGAAGGCTTTCTTATCTCTCCTTTCTATTCTTCAGATGGATATCTTTCTTCTTCTCCTTTGTCTTTCACTTCTCTTCTTTTCTCAGCTATTTGTAAGGCCTCCTGAGACAACCGTTTTGCCTTTTTGCATATCTTCTTCTTGGGGATGGTTCTGATCACCACCACCTACACAATGTTAGGAACCTCTATCCATAGTTCTTCAGGCACTTTGTCTGTCAGATCTAATCCCTTGATTCTATTTGTCACTTCTACTGTATAATAGTAAGGGATTTGATTTCAGTTCAGTTCAGTCACTCAGTCGTGTCCAACTCTTTGCGACCCCATGAATCACAGCACACCAGGCCTCCCTGTCCATCACCAGCTCCTGGAGTTCACCCAGACTCACATCCATCGAGTCAGTGATGCCATCCAGCCATCTCATCCTCTGTCGTCCCCTTCTCCTCCTGCCCCCAATCCCTCCCAGAATCAGCCTTTTCCAATGAGTCAACTCTTCGCATGAGGTGGCCAAAGTACTAGAGTTTCAGCTTTAGCATCATTCCTTCCAAAGAAATTCCAGGGCTGATCTCCTTCAGAATGGACTGGTTGGATCTCCTTGCAGTCCAAGGGACTCTCAAGAGTCTTCTCCAACATCACAGTTTAAAAGCATCAATTCTTCGGCACTCAGCCTTCTTCACAGTCCAACTCTCACATCCATACATGACCACTGGAAAAACCATAGCCTTGACTAGACGAACCTTTGTTGGCAAAGTAATGTCTCTGCTTTTGAATATGCTATCTAGGTTGGTCATAACTTTCCTTCCAAGGAGTAAGCATCTTTTAATTTCATGGCTGCAGTCACCATCTGCAGTGATTTTGGAGCCCCCCAAAATAAAGTCTGACACTGTTTCCCCATCTATTTCCCATGAAGTGATGGGACCGGATGCCATGATCTTCGTTTTCTAGATGTTGGTTGAGCTTTAAGCCAACTTTTTCACTCTCCACTTTCACTTTCATCAAGAGGCTTTTTAGTTCCTCTTCACTTTCTGCCATAAGGGTGGTGTCATCTGCATATCTGAGGTTATTGATTTAGGTCATACCTAAATGGTCTAGTGGTTTTCCCTAATTTCCTCAATTTAAGTCTGAATTTTGCATAGGAAACTGGAATGTTAGGGCCATGAATCAAGGTAAATCAGAAGTGGTCAAACAGGAGATGGCAAGAGTGAATATCAAACACCCTTAGGAACTTGTCCTTAATCTGCCCTCTAGGATGCCAGGGAAAAGTGATCACCTGGAGTGGGAAGCTAATGGCCACTGGTGCTGCTGACTGCAGTAGTGAATGAGCTGGCACTGGAGAAGCCACGTAAGCTTCAGGATCTGGGCACTGCATGGGACAGAAGCTGGATGAACACTTACACAGCAAGGGTCAGGCACTTAAGAAGCCACAAAGCCAGCACACCAGAACCAGGAAGGGAAACTCTTCCTCTTGCAATGTCTCTCTAGCGCCCTCTACTGACAAAATTTAACATCTGGCTAGTTGGCAAAGGAAACAAATTTAAACCGCACAGGTCCATTTTCACAGACCACGCAATGAATGATGAATTTAGATCCAAGAGATAATATACTGATAACTCATTGATAACAATGATAAAACTATGTTTTTACCAAAACATATGTTTATTATTGCTGGGCCAAACTATGCTTGGTGATGGTTCCCCAAGCACCAAAGTAAGAGTTTTAAGATAGTAAAGCAACGGATTTTTTTTTTCTACAATGTGGTTATCCTGTTTTTATAATTTAAGATTAAAATATTAATAATATAATTATAGAAAATAAAGGCTAGATTTCTTCTACTAAGAGTTTAATTGATCTTGAGCTGCTTCCAGAAAATTCAATTAAAACAGGGTTTTTCCCCTCAGAAGTAAAACTGGAGATTCATTCATATACCACACAATAGTATACTAAAACTTTAAAGTAGGAAAAATCTTTTTTTTTTTTCTAGAGGGAATCCTGTTTGGATATGGACAAAAGGGATTTTTTTAACTCTAAAAACTATGGTATTTTTATACTCTGAAACATAGTATCTTTGAATTCTCCTCTCAATACAAATTATGGGTGAGGCTGACAACATTTCAGTAATTTCAAAATTTATTAATCGGTAAAGTCATCTTTTAGCAAATGATAAGAAAACTCAAGTATCTAAAGTATAAGAAAGAAGGTCAGGGGAAACAGGTAATGTGCAAAAGAGTTAAGTTTGAAATAATGCTGAATGACTTCGCAGTAGCAGTAGCAATGCTGAATGAAGATGCAGTAGCTTCAGCATGACAGTAGGTGGAGCCTACAGTGCGCTCAGCAGTCTTAAAACGGCTCCTAAATTGGGCAAAATACATGAGTCCCGGGGCAACAGAGTAGACAATTTACAGCTCAGCTGTATTTACAATTGTATAACCACTACCCAGAGCTAAGGGTGAAAAAAGAGAACCATTAAAACCTGGTGAAGCTGAAAAAGTGATCTATACTGCTTCACTGCCACTGCCAAGGAGCCCTCCCAAGCAGTTAGCAAATGAGCTAGATGAAATCAGTTACCGGTTTGAGCCTGAAAGCAACCTGGTACCTTCCTCAAAGCAAGTTCATTTTGTCAAATATTTTACTGCCTATCCAAGTGTTCAAATAATGTAAAAGACTCTCAGAGCTTCAGAGTCTTTGGAGCTGGAAAAAGGGAAATCAACTCATTTAATCTCCTCAATTATAGAAGGCAACATTCTGTTTATACCTATTAGCACTTTCTGTGTGAATCTGGCGATTTATTTATGCTTAAGTCTTAGTTTCTTGACCTATAAAACACAGGAAAATACTATTTAAATAATTAAAATGATGAAAATAAATACAACCAAATAACACAATATAAAGATTATTTCTGATATGAGAAAGATCCATGGAACATTATATAGGAACTTCCACAATCTTCCTGTGCTAAAAATTAAGTGCTGCCTGGGAATTGTCTTAATACTTAAATCAGTTCAAGAGCAGTTGTCACAAGGGAGAAAGTCCGTCTTCCAATCCAGACAAGGAAAGTTGAGTATTCTGATTCACCAAGTTTAAAATATACATATATGTACATGTGTGTGTGTGTGTTACAGGTGCTCCTTAGCAGCTATTTTTTTTTTTAAGTCTTTGCTAAATTTGTTACAGTACTGCTTCTGTCTTATGTTTTAGTTTTTTGGCCACAAGGTATATGGGATCTTAGCTCCCTGACCAGGGATCAAACCTGTACCTCCTGCATTGGAAGGCGAAGTCTTAACCACTGGAGCACCAGGGAAGTCCCTCCTTAGCAGTTTTTAATTAAGACAGATAACAGAATAAAAACAAAAAACCAATACAGGTTTGTCTTTAAAAAGTGATAAACACAAAGCAAATTCAATTTGACAAACATTCATTAAGAATTTTTTATGGGCAAAGCACTGAGTCAGGAGATAGGAAGAAAGGTTAGCAACCCTGGTTCCTGTCCTGAGAAAGTATACACACACACACACACACACACACACACACACACACACAATATTTAGTAGGAAAGACAAACAGATAAGCAACCAATAACGGAGAGTGGCAGGATGAAACAGCACAAACAGTATACAGAGGGAACCCAAGAAGGGCTTCAGTAAGGAGGTAGCACTTGACCTGTCTTGAAAGAAGGAAAGGTAAGTATTTATCATTATCAATACAAGAAGCACCTTTTTTCCTCTGCAGCACATACAGTAGCTTCAAAACATTATTTAATTTATGAAAATTGTTTTTTCACATTATTTTTTAAAAACATCTCACACTTTCACTTTATTGCATTTAAGTTTTAACAAAAATATTTTAAAATTACATATAATAAAAATGGAAATAATCACATTAAATTCAAGAAGAAGTACATTTTAGATTTGGGAAGAAAGGCCAAAAATATAGGAGTAAAGACGTGAGAGAACTGGGGAGCTCCTATCAATTACAGCTCAGGTGAACTCTTGCCTAACAGGACAGCGGTTATAGGGCGGGAAAGAATAGCAAAAAGAGCACTGGTGGTAGTTTAGTCGGCAAGTGGTGCTCAACTCTTGTGACCCCATGGACTGTTACCCGCCATACTCCTCTCTCCATGGGATTTCCCAAACAAAAATACTCGAGTGGGTTGCCATTTCCTTCTGCAGGGGCTCTCCCAACTCAGGGATTGAACCCATGTCCCCTGCATTGCAAGCAGATTCTTTACCACAAAGCCACCCTGAGTGCATACTAAATTGCTTCAGTCTCTCTGACTCTTTATGACGCTATGGACTATATATAGCCTGCCAGGCTGCTCTGTCCATGGGATTCTCCAAGCGTGAATACTGGAGTGGGTTGCTGTGTCCTCCTCCAGGGGAATCTTCCCAGCCCAAGGATCAAAACTGTGTCTCTTATGTCTCTTGTATAGGCAGGTGGGTTCTTTACCATTAGTGCCACCTGGGAAGCTCGCTAAGCCACAAGGGAAGCTCAAAAAGAGCCTTACCTGTATATAATAACTGCTTTCAAGAAGGGTCAAAGATGAGAGCTGAACAGTGAGAATTAATAGTTAACAGATTAGCATGGCAGAGAAGAAGAGAGTCAGGAAAACAAGGGAAATAAGACAGTCTTAAACTCGCTGGAGAAACATTTGATGAAATCAAGATTTTTTTATAATCCCCACTTCCTCTCCATTTTGATTAAAAGTTTCTTTGCAGGGCTCAACTCAATAAAGTCAGTTTTGCCTAATTATCCTACTGAAAATGATCATTCTCTTCTTATAGCACTTACTGTTCTAATCTCTCATCTGGCACTTAGCACAGACTGTCTTCCACAGATAGCTCTTTTCACTAAATCAGAATATAGATATTTATGTATTATCTCTTTAAGTTAAATTTTTTAAGAGCAGTTGCATTACATTTACCCATTCATTCAACAGCAAATATTTACTGAGCATCTACTCTGAAAGGCACTGTAAGAGAATACAAAGGAAAACCAGATAGACTCTGCCCTCACACAAATCAAACTAGTAACAAATTCACAAAATAGTAAAGGTACTTAAAACCAAAGTGACATTATTTTAGATGCAATTCAATTATGATATAATTGAGCCATTCTTTACCCTCAAATTAATTTAACATTCATTCTTCATGGCTAATTTCACTATAATTTTTCATTTACTTAGAGTTGAAATGCATCTCTTAAAAATCATGAATGTGCAATGCATTTAAAACTTTAGATTAACTTTAATAAAAATGCAAGCTACTTATTACTATTAAAATCTCACCAAGGACACGCATCCATATTTTATAATTTATTTTCATTAAGTTTTTTACAATGGCATAAAAATTTCCTAAGCTGACTTAAAAAATGCAAACAATGTTTTTAAAATAACTTATTCTCATTTATATTAGGCACAAGGGGAAAAAAATGGCTGTTACACTACCTCCAAGTTACTCTGATCAAGACTCAGGGATTTCGTCCACCAAATATGAGTGATTAGAGTTCTATAACCTTTTTCTTTAACTGCCCTAAAGGAAAGTGATAAAGGCCATATATGATTAGCCCACAGCCAGCATCTTACTCAAGGGTGAAAATCTGAAAGCATTTCCTTTAAGATCAAGAACAAGACAAGGATGCCCACTCCCACCATTTTTATTCAACATAGTTTTTAAAGTCCTAACCACAGCAATCAAGACAAGAAAAGGAAATAAAAAGAATCACAGTTGAAAAAAAAGAAGTAAAACTGTCACTGTTAGCAAATGACATAATACCATACACAACATCCTAATGACACCACCAGAAAACTACTGGAATTCATTAATGAATTTGGTAAAGTTGTAGGATACAAAATTAAAAAATAGAAATTTGTTGCATTTCTATACACTAACAATGAACTACCAGAAAGTGAAATTAAGAAAACAATCTCATTTACAATCAGATCAAAAAGAATAAAATACCTGGGAGTAAATCTAACTAAGGAAGAATTGTACTTGGAAAACTGTAAGATACTGATGAAAGAAATTAAAGACAACATAGATGGAAAAATACACCATGCTCATGGGTTGGAAGACTTAATATTGTTAAAGTAACCATTCTACTCAAGGCAATCTACAGATGTAGGGCAACACCCATCAAAATACTAATGGCGTCTGTCACAAAGCTAGAACACATAATTCTAAAATTTGTATGGAAACACAAAAACTCTGAATAGCCAAAACAATCTTCAGAAAGAAGAACAAAGCTGGAACTATCATGCTCCCTGATTTAAACTATATTACAAAGCTGCAGTAATCAAATCAGCATGGTTCTAGCACAAAAACAGACACATAGACCAACGGAACAGAACAGAGCCCAGAAACGAATCCCTACTTATGTGGACAACCAATCTATGACAAGGAGGCAAAACCATATAATGGGGAAAAGACAGCCTCTCAAATGGTGTTGGGGAAAACTGGACAGCTATTAATACATGCAAAACAATCAAACCATATAAAAATAAACTCAAAATGGATTAAAGACTTAAATGTAAGATCTAAAACCATAAAACTTCTAGAAAAAAAGATAGGCAGCATGCTCTTTGCTCTTTGACATTAGTCTTTGCAATATTTTTTGGATGTGGCTCTTCAGGCAAGGATAACAAAAATAAAAAAATAAACAAATGGGACAATATCAAACTAAAAAGCTTTTGCACAGTGAAATAAATCATCAACAAAAGAAAGGGGCACCTACCAAATGGAAGAAGATATTAACACATAATATGACTGATAAAGAGTTAACATAAAAAATACGTAAACAGTTCATACAACTCAACATAAGAAACAAACAGGGAATTCCATGGTGGTCCAGTGGTTAAGAATATGCCTTCCAATGCAGAGGAAGTGTGTTCAAGCCTTGGTTAGGGAACTAAGATCCTACACACCACAGGGCAACTAAGCCAATGAGCACAGCTACTGAGCCCAAGAACTCTGGAGCCTAGCACTGCAAAGAAAGATCCTGGATGCTGCAACAAAGATCTCATGTGCCACAACTAACAGCAAATGTAGTCAAAAAAATAAATAAAATATTAAAAAACAAACAACCCATTTAAAAGGTGGGAAGAAGACCTGATTAGACATTTATCTAGGGAAGACATACAGATGCCAACAGGCACAGAAAAAGATGCTCAACATCCTTAATTATCAGAGAAGTACAAATTAAAACCAACAAAAAGGAGATATCACCCCACACCAGCAGAATGGCTACAATTACATATAAAAAAAAAAAAAAACCACAAAAAGCAAATGTTATCGAGGATGTGGAAAAAAGGTAACCCCCATACACTGTGGTGGTTCTTCAAAAACTAAAAATAGAACCACCTTACGACCTAGCATATATATCCATGCCTGGGTATATATCTGAAAAAATGAAACACTAATTCAAAAAGATACAGGCACCCCAGTGTTTATAGCAGCCTTATTTACAACAGAAAAGATATGGAAACAACCTGAGTGTCTATCAACAAATGAATAAAAAGATGTGGGAGTTCTCTGGTGGCTGGTGGTTAGGATTCTGGGCTCTCACTTTTGTGGCCCAGGTTCAGTCTCTGGGTTGGGAACTGAGATCCTGGCAAGCCAAATGGCGTGGCCAAAATAAATAAAAGCTAAAAAAAATACATGAGATACACATAAAGATGCACGCGTACACAAACACACAATGAACTACTACACAGAAATTAAGAACTGCAATTTTGACATGTTCAACATGGATGGACTTGCAGGGTATTATGCTAAGTGAAATATGTCAGAGAGAGAAAGACAAATACTGTATGATTTCACTTATATGTGGAATCTGAGAAAACAAAACAAATGAACAAACATAACAAAACAAAAACAGACTCATAGATAAAAGAACAAACAGTCGGTTGGCAGAAGGAATAAGGATGGGGCCGGGTGGGGAGTGGATAGGTGAGGGAGATCAAGAGGTACAAAGTTCCAGTTACAAAATAAATAGGTCACTGGTATGAAATGTACAGTGTGGTGATTATTACAGCCAGTAATTACTTAACATCTTTGTATGGTAACAGATGGTAACTAGATTTATCATTTTGAAACATCTAGAAGTAATCAAATCACTATGTTGTTTGTATACCAGGAACTAACACAGCATTGTAGGTCAATTATACTTTAAAAATAAATTAATAGAAAAGGTACAAACTTCATTATAAGATGGCTGTTCTACAATGTGTGTGCTAAGTTGCTTCAGTCATGTCCAACTCTGTGAGAACCCATGGACTGTAGCCCACCAGGCTCCTCTGTCCATGGGATGCTCTAGGCAAGAATACTGGAGTGGGTTGCCCTGCCCTTCTCCAGGGGATCTCCTGGCCCAGGGAACCAACCTGAGTCTCTTATGTCTCTTGCATTGGCAGGCAGGTTCTTTACCACTAGCACGAGATCATATAGGAACGTAATATATATATGATAAATATAATTAGCACTGCTGTATGTTATATATGTTGTTAAGAGAGTAAATCCAAGCTGCTTTCCAGAATGATTGGAACAAGTATTCTATTAGTAGTATGTAAGGGTGAGTGATCACACTATAACCCTAAAACTGAACAATACAGTATCTTATTTAAGAGATGAAAAATTATATATCATTATATTTCTTTGGATTACTGAACTATTTTTGTCTATACATTTTTATTTTTGTTTATTAATAGTATATTTTATGAAAAGCTTATTCAGGCCATTTAACAACCTTAAGGCTTAATCTCCTCATATGTACATTAGGCATAATACCTATCATTATGATAAAATGCTACAAAAGAACACTGAGTTGGTACACAACAAATGTTACCTCTTCTCCTAAGATTTTATTCTGTAATAAGATATAACAGTTTTATTCTAATACTGTGAAAGAATTTAGAAAAATATACACCTATAATCATTTCTTAGAAAAAACAGTAATAGATTCATTGGAATCTATACATAATCTTAAAAAAAAAAATAAGAAGTGGTTATTCTAATATTTATTGTGAAAATTATAGTTGGTATACCATGGTTAAAGGCTTCCTTGATGACGCATGGTAAAGAATCTGCCTGCCAATGCAGAGACACAAGAGACTCGGGTTCAATCCCTGGGTCAGGAAGATACCCTGGAAAAGGAAATGGCAACCCACTCCAGTCTTCCTGCCTGGGAAATCCCATGGACAGAGGAGCCTGGTGGGCTACAGTCCATGAGGTTACAAAAGAGTCGGACTTTGTTACTAAACAACAACAGTATCATGATAAGCAACAATAATTTCATAAACCTGGACACTGTTGGCTTATTTTCTTTGAAAATAGTCTTGTAAATCTGAACAGTTAAAAAGGAAGAAGGAAAAAAAAATGAAAGCACTCAAAATCACCACATGAGATTGTTATCCTTGTTGCCAACAATATGAAAGACGTAACCAGAGAAACAAATACAATCATACCAGCAGCAAGTCCACTAAGAACAAGTTAGATAAATACCTGGAGAAGGAAATGGCAACCCACTCCAGTATTCTTGCCTGGAGAATCCCAGGGACAGAGGAGCCTGGTGGGCTGCCGTCTATGGGGTCTCACAGAGTCGGATACGACTGACCCGACTTAGCAGCAACAGCAGATGCACATACAGGCTGCTTCTGTCAATTTCTCAGACTTTAAGAGTAAACTTTTTAACTTGCATATCATTAGGTCACTCCTTTACCCTATGTATTAGATCCTAAAAGTTCACCAACACCTCATTGTGTTAAACCAACAACTCTGTACCTCTTTCTCCGAGAAGGCAATGGGAACCTACTCCAGTACTCTTGCCTGGAAAATCCCATGGACGGAGGAGCCTGGTAGGCTGCAGTCCATGGGGTCACACAGAGTCGGACACGACTGAAGCGACTTAGCAGTAGCAGCAGCAAATAAATACCACAGGTTTCACAATAGATTCATTTGAAATCATATCTGGTGAGTTGTACTTTACAGAAGACTTTCAAATGCAGAAGCAATCACTGGGTAACAGCACAAAAATTGCTAAACAGCAAGTACTGGTATTTCTTATAAAAACTGGTTCCTGGCCCAATCTGTATCATAAAACATTATTACTGATCCACTTCTTCTCTAGGAATGGGTGAAGAAAAGTAGGAGTCATGCTACACAACATGAACTTTAATTTCAGAAACTTTAAAATGTAGAAAAAAGAATAATGGTACCAACACATCTACTGCCTAGAGCTGATCACTGCTTATATTTTGTCTTGTCTGCCTCAAGGTTTTTACTTTAATAAAGGGAATAAACTATTAATATTACAGATAAAGTCAAAATTACCCATCTCTCCAGTTTAACTTCCCTTTACAGACTTCCAGAGGTAGTGGCTGGTGTTACTTTGGTATGCATTACTGAAATTCATTTAAAAATTATTTTACATATGTGTCCATAAACATACAGTTTAGCTTTGTGTTTTTGATGTTTACCTAAATAGAGTAACTCTGCATATATCATTCCACCAATAGTTTTTGTTTTGCTTTATATAATTTTTATTTAGTTAGCTATTTTTGGCTGTGCTGGGTCTTTGTGGCTGCACGGGCTTTACTCTAGTTGTGAGCAGAGGCTACTCTCCAGTTGCAGCGTGTGGGCTTCTCACTATAGTGCTTCTCTCGATGCAGAGCACAGGCTCTAGAGCACAGGCTCAGTAGTTGTGTTGCTCTGCTGTGTGTGGGATCTTCCTGGATCAGAGATCAAACCAGTGTCTCCTGCATTGGCAGCAGATTTTTTACTACTGAAGCAACAGGGAAGCCCCCCACCAATAGTTTTTATTAATAAAAATTATAATTGAGAGATCCAGTAGATAGTTTGAAGGATGCTCTAGTTCATTTCTTTAAAATTACTGTACAGTATGCTATTATAGGAATATACTAAATTGTACATATCTAAGGAATGATGCTAAAGCTGAAACTCCAGTACTTTGGCCACCTCATGCGAAGAGTTGACTCATTGGAAAAGACTCTGATGCTGGGAGGGATTGGGGGCAGGAGGAGAAGGGGACGACAGAGGATGAGATGGCTGGATGGCATCACTGACTCGATGGACGTGAGTCTCAGTGAACTCTGGGAGTTGGTGATGGACAGGGAGGCCTGGCGTGCTGCGATTCATGGAGTTGCAAAGAGTCGGACACGACTGAGCGACTGATCTGATCTGATCTGATTCTCATTTTAATGGACATTCTAGGCTGTTTCCTACGTTTTTCTATTAAACAGTGTTTCAGTGAAATCCTTATTTATGTACACGTATACAGGTGTTTGTATACATGCTTCATATATATAAAAGAGTCTTTCTAGTTCGGGTAGAAGGAAAGGAAAAGACGAAAGGGGTGGAGAAGCATCCTAGCTATCACAGGAAGCAGAAGGACAATGGACAAAGAACGGGAATGCTCACTGGAGTAGAGTTCCCTTACATCCATCCTCACTATCACTGCCAGATTTCAGGCTCTTACCTTGACTTATATGATTAAAAGTGTAGTAAGTGAAAAGTTATAGAACAATGCATGCTGAGAGTATTATTTCACAAGCTGCTGCTAAGTCACTTTAGTCGTGTCCGACTCTGTGCGACCCTATAGATGGCAGCCCACCAGGCTCCCCTGTCCCTGGGATTCTCCAGTCAAGAACACTGGAGTGGGTTGCCATTTCCTTCTCCAATTTCACAAGCAGTAAGTCAATAGATACTGTTTCACTTTTGATAGAGAAATGCAGGTTCAATATTTTTTTTAATTTAAAGGTAAGCTCCTATAGAATGGGAAAAGTATATCTTCTAAATTACTTTGTAAAGACATGTAAGGGTCCAGCTATGGTTTTTCCAGTAGTCATGCACAGATGTGAGAGTTAGACCATAAAGAAGGCTGAGTGTCGAAGAACTGATGCTTTCTAACTGTGGTGTTGAAGACTCTTGAGAGTCCCTTGGACTGCAAGCAGATCAAACCAGTCAATCCTAAAGGAAATCAATCCTGTATATTCATTGGAAGGACTGATGCTGAAGCTGAAGCTCCAATACTTTGGCCACCTGAAGTGAAGAGCCAACTCATCAGAAAGACCCTGATGCTGAGAAGGACTGAAGGCAGGAGGAGAAGGGGATGACAAAGGATGAGATGGTTGGGTGGATCACCAACTCAATGGACACAAGTTTGAGCAAACTCCAGGAGACAGTAAAGGGCAGGGAAGCCTGCTGTGTTACAGTCCACGGGGTCACAAAGAGTTGGACACGACTGAGCGATGACAATAAGTGTTCAATAAATTCGTTAAGTCAGATAATCATATCAAAAATATTACCTCATGTATATTCACATTTTTATTTTAAAAATGTGTGTGTACGTGTGTATATATATATAGAAATAGAACAGTCTGGAGAATATATAACAAATAACTAACTGGTCTTAAGAAACTTTCTCTAAGGCCACAGGCATGGGATGAGGGTGACGTGGAAAAGCAGTAGGAGCCAGTACCATGGATTGTAAGCACCTGCTTGTGCAGTGAAATTGTGTGTCATGGACCTGCTTGAGCAAGGTTTCATTTTTACCAATTTCTTTTTTTTTTTTTTAATTAATGTATCTGGCTGTGCCTGGTCTTAGTTATGGCATGCAGAATCTTTAGTTGCAGCGTGTAGGCTCTTAGTTGCAGCAGAATTTATCAGTTCCCTGACCAGCAATTAAACCCAGCCCCACTGCATTGGGAGCAGGGATTCTTAACCACTGAGCCACCAGAAAAGCCCTCAGTTTCATTTTATAACATGATGCTGGTTACAATGATTACTGGTGCTTTCATTTTCTTTTTTTCAGCTTCTTTGTATTTTATTTTTTTCCTTCACAATATTTTGAAGAGTTAATGTGTTTGAATACTTCCCCATGTCTATTATGAGCTCCACAAAGACTTTACCATTGCTGGGAGCTTCTCTGGTGGTCCACTGGCTAAGATTCCGAGCTCCCAGTGCAGGAGCCCAGATGCAATCCCAGGCAGGCAACTAGATCCCACATGTTGCAACTAAGAGTTTGCATGCTGCAACCAAAGATCCCATATACTATAATGATGATCGAAGACCCCAAGTGTGACAACTAAGAGCCGGCACAAATAAATAAATAGATAATTGTTTAAAAAGACTTTACCATTGTTTCTCTCAGGCTTAGCATTGTGTATGGCATATTGAAAGTAATCAATTAATATCTACTGACCTATTAAAAATGTTCTACAATAGGAAAATAATTTCTTCTAACAAGAAAAACAAGAAAAGTTGTTTTCACAAAGAAAATTCATATGAACATAGCATCAATTTTCTAAATGTAACATACCATAATGGAGGTTGATAAAAATGCTATCAATTAAAACTTGACCTAGTATAATTGATGAAAAATTCACAGAAGAGACATTTGAGTGTGCCTTAAAGGGTGAATAAGAGTTAGACACATGCAAAAAACAGTATTCAGGGCAGAGATAATATAGGGATGTACAAAAGCAAGAAAGAACACGGTATGCCTATGAAACCACGAGACATAACTTATGTTCAAGGAGCAAGTCGGGGAAGGAAAAAAACCTACGAGCATGGCACAGCAACCCACTCCAGTGTTCTTGCCTGGAGCATCCCCACGGACAGAGGAGCCTGGCGGGCTACAGCCCATGGGGTCGCAAAGAGTCAGACACGACTGAGCGACTAAGCACAGCACAATATAAACATAGGTAACATGTTTGTGATCTCTGTATAGAACTGTAAAAAAATTTGAACTGTATCCCAGAGGGAGCAAATGGAGAGCAAATGATGCAGAAGAAAGACAAAAAGACAAGTAAGTTTAAGATACACCTGACAGACTGGAAGGGGACAAAAAGGACACTTTAGCAATAGTCTAAATAAGTGATCATGAGTATTCTCATAATACTGAGAGTTATTTACTTTATTCACTGTATTGACATTTGCCCTGATGGCACAAAGGCAATGCTGGGTACACCTGCTGGCACCTTTGCTCAAATCAGGGCAGTAGCAACCAAACTATACTATATTCTTCCCCACCACATATTGTATTCTTTCCCACCACTGAACATTCAGTTTTGCAAAAAAGGCAGTTTCATGTGAAGTGATGACTGTGCTAATTAACTTGACCACAGTAATCATTTCACAATATATATGGGTATCAAATCATCACGTTGAACTTTAAATATATGTGTGCATGCTCAGTTGCTAAGGCATGTCCGACTCTTTGCAATCCCATGGACTGTAGCCCACCAGGCTCCTCTGTCCGTGGGATTTCCTAGGCAAGAATACAGGAGCGGATTGCCATTTCCTTCTCCAGCGGATCTTCCCAACCCAGGGATCCAACCCGTGTTTCCTGGGTCTCCTACATTAGCAGGGGAATTCTTTACCACTGAGCCATCTGGGAAGGCCAAAACTAGGCAAGGGGGCACCCAGATTTCAACCGGGAACTTCTTTAAACATATACAATCTGTCAATTATACCTCAATAAATCGGTGGGGGAGGGGTGTTAAAAAAGCAGTTTCAATCAGCAATGTCTTTGATGAAGGCTTTCATTTAGATGAAGATTTTAATGCTTTTTACTTTGATAAAAATAAGAAAAATTACTAATTGCATTAAATCTAACATGCAATTTTTAATATTCTCTGTAATGAAATGGGAATCTGCATAAAGAACTAAAAATTTTAAAGCATGATAGTCATTTCAAGAAAAAATATCTGTGTCACTATTTTGAGTTGTGATCTCAATTTTTCCATGAAATGTCAATTTATAAGAACTCACAGGTAAACTATGATTATTCATTTATGGATACAAAATTCTATTCATCATTTAAAACTATCTAAATTGTTATTTCCTTTGTGAAGCCTTCAATAAATCTTCACCAGACACCCTAACAGAGTCAGCTGCTTGTTCCTCTAAATGCCAGTATCACTTGGTTGATTTTTTTGTTTCTTCACTAATCCCTGACCTCTCTAGCTGTCTTACTCTTCCTGGTGCGCCAAAGGCACAGCGTATGCCTTGTGCACAGTAGGTGCTCCAACATAACTGTGTAGGGCAGAATCCATTTATAGCAGGACTAGGAAAGCTCTATCCTTATCGCTGGGAACACCTGGATGTCTGGATCTTGGACAAGACAAGATCAGTTGGATTTAAAGATGTGCTGCTTAGAGTCTAAAACTGCCCTGGTGGCCTCTGAATCAGTGTTCACTGATGGTTTTTACCTGTTAGAACTCATTAGTCTGCCTACCTTGACTATATGACCAGAACGACATAAAAATATCCCACTGGGATCTTCTACCTTGAGTGCTCCTGAACCCAAAACTTATCACACAGATCTCAGTGGTTCAATCCAGAGATGAAATAGACATGTGTATAAATCAGGATCTTGAGTTTTCCTTTGACATTCCCCACATCCTCAATGCTTGTCTGCTGTCTTTCTCTTGCTGCACCATATCCTTTGCCTTCAAATAAAAGCCTTAGGTACTAAAAAAAAAAAAAAAAAAAGCCTTAGGTAAATATGCTCTATGGAGGCCTGTGAGTCCTTTAACTATCCAAACTTTTGAAATCTTGCAATAATACTTTCTACACTTCTGTGTATATAAAAATAAGCCACAGGACCCAGCTTATATCCATGTCAACATCTTATAAAACAAAATTTTCTACATTTTATAAATACTTTCACATCCACTAACACTAAATTCCCAAAGAGACCCTGTAGAGGTGTAGTCTCACCATTTACACTAGAAAAACTCAAGCACAAAAGATTAAATGACTTGTCTACAGGAGCTTAGGGGCAGAACTGGATTCAAGCCTAGTCTGGACCTCTTGGCTATAAGAGGCTGACCCCAGTGGTTGCAGCAATCATAGCTGACCCTTGAACAACAGGGGTTTAAACTGCACAGGTCCACTTACTCACTGATTTTCTTCAATAAATAGGTACTACAGTACTATACAATGCATGATTAGTTGAATCTGTGGATGAGGAACTCTGCATAAGGAGGGTCACCTGTAAAGCTACACAGGGATTTTCAACTATGCTGGGCTCAGCAGCCCTAACCCCTCTGTTGTTCAAGGGTCAATTGTACATGACTATGCTGTAACTTGAGGATTTAAGGTAATATTTCTGTATCCTGATAAAAGTTTCCTGAAACAAGTCACAAAGACATCAGCATTAATCTATTAAAGAGGTTAACAGTAACATACAATGTTGTTAACAAGAAGCTGAACATATTTACCCCTTCACTCCACAAATATATGAGCACCTATTATAGGGCTTAGGCACTATGTTAGGTAGAGTTTACAGTTTTAGTGAAAAAGTGAGACATTTTAAAAGAGAGAAATGAATACTTTTTCAGTTCATGTATGAAAGGAAAGCTTGAATGAGTGCATAATTTGATATTCTAAATTCTTAAGAAAGCCATTGAACAGTGTTTAAATAGTACTTTAGCGTGTATAAAGTTATTTATTACTTTGCCTAATTTGATCCTCAAAACAAAGCTATGAGATATTCGTAATTCAGTTTGACAGCTAGTTCAGTTCAGTTCAGTTCAGTCACTTAGTCGTGTCCGACTCTTTGCGACCCCATGAATTGCAGCACACCAGGCCTCCCTGTCCATCACCAACTCCCAGAGTTCACTCAAACTCATGTCCATCGAGTCGGTGATGCCATCCAGCCATCTCATCCTCTGGCGTCCCCTTCTCCACCTGCCCCCAATCCCTCCCAGCATCACAGTCTTTTCCAATGAGTCAACTCTTCCCATGAGGTGGCCAAAGTATTGGAGTTTCAGCCTCAGCATCAGTCCTTCCAATGAACACCCAGGACTGATCTCCTTTAGAATGGACAGGTTGGATATCCTTGCAGTCCAAGGGACTCTCAAGAGTCTTCTCCAACACCACAGTTCAAAAGCATCAATTCTTTGGCGCTCAGCTTTCTACACAGTCCAACTCTCACATCCATACATGACTACTGGAAAAACAATAGCCTTGACTAGACGGACCTTTGCTGGCAAAGTAATGTCTCTGCTTTCCAATATGCTATCTAGGTTGGTCATAACTTTCCTTCCAAGGAGTAGATGTCTTTTAATTTCATGGCTGCAATCACCATCTGCAGTGATTTTGGAGCCCAAAAAAATAAAGTCTGACACGGTTTCCACTGTTTCTCCATCTATTTGCCATGAAGTGATGGGACCAGATGCCATGATCTTAATTTTCTGAATGTTGAGCTTTAAGCCAAATTTTTCACTCTCCTCTTTCACTTTCATCAAGAGGCTTTTTAGTTCCTCTTCACTTTGTGCCATAAGGGTGGTGTCATCTGCATATCTGAGGTTATTGATATTTCCCCAGCAATCTTGATTCCAGCTTAGGAAAGTAAAAATTTAAATTAAGTAATTTGTTCTAATATATGTATAAAATCATGCAGCTTGTATAATAAGGCAGTCAGTATTCAAATGCAAGGGTACTAGTAACTTATTTTCTTTCTACTTTATATTTCTCTTATTCTTATGTTGATTTGGATTTACATGTGCTATTTCACCTTTTGTTTTAAAAATCCACAAGATGAAACTCATTAAGTAAAGGTATCATAATAATTATTTGATATTTGGGTATCATAATAATTATTTGGGTATCATAATTATTAATAATTTATCATTTAAAGTAAAATAATTTAAATGTCCTAGGTTTTCTTTTTTCTCCCTCTTTTTAAAATTGAAATATAGTTGATCTACTTGTCTTCCTAACTGATGATTATAAATAAATATTCTTAAACATTTATTGAATGATATATCTTTAACCTCGGGGTAATTTTAAACAGTTTTTGGGCAAATGAAACAAAAATCATTCATTTCTTTCAGTCAGCTTGTGGATCAATATAATGGAAACAAGTAATTAAATTTAGTATTTTCTAAACATGAAAAGCTGTCTGAGTTGTGGAATTTTTTGAAAATGTATAATTAGTTGTTAATGTTTAATAGTATCTCAATCGTGAACAGTGTAAGAAACTTTTTTTTTTCCCCCAAAAGAAAACATTACGTAGGGCTTCCCTGGTGGCTCAGTGATAAGGAATCCACCTGCCAATGGAGGAGACACAGGTTGCTTCCTGGATCTCTGATCCAGGAAGATCTCACATGCCCTGGAGCAATTAAGCTCCTGTGACACAACTATTGAGCCTGCGCTCTAGAACCCAAGGAGCTGCAACTACTGAGCCCATGTAGCACAACTACTGCGGAGAAGGCAATGGCACCCCACTTCAGTACTCTTGCCTGAAAATCTCATGGGCGGAGGAGCCTGGTGGGCTGCAGTCCATGGGGTTGCAAAGAGTCGGACACCGCTGAGCGACTTCACTTTCACTTTTCACTTTCATGCATTGGAGAAGGAAATGGCAACCCACTCCAGTGTTCTTGCCTGGAGAATCCCAGGGACAGGGGAGCCTGGTGGGCTGCCATCTATGGGGTCGCACAGACTCAGACACGACTGAAGCGACTTAGCAGCAGCAGCAGCACAACTACCGAAGTCCAATGCCCTAGAGCCTGTGCATGCACGCATGTTCAGTCACTCAGTAATGTCTGACTCTTTGCGACCCCATGGACTATTGCCCACCAGGCTCCTCTGTCCGTGCGATTTTTCTGGCAAGAATACTGGAGTGGGTTGCCATTTCCTCCTCCAGGGGACCTAGAGCTTGTGCCCTGCAACAAAAAGAAGCCACGGCAACGAGAAACCTGCACATCGCAACTAGAGAGTAGCCCTCGCCTGCTACAACTAGAGAAAAGCCCAAGCAGCAACAAAACCCAGCACAGCCAAAAATAAATAAAATAAAAATTTTAAAAAGAATACATTAAAACTACAAGTTAATGAATCCAATTCATTTAACTTAAATTCTCAGTGTTTGAGCTAAATTCCTAAGCAGTAAGGAAAAAATTATAAACACTGTAAAACACAAGTTTCAAAACTTTTTTAAATCCCAAATCTCTCAAATGAACTGTTCTAGTTCTTTCTGAATCCTTTGGGCCAAGTTCCACTGAAACTAGACTTTTTTTCCAGGGTATTCACTGCCGAAGTGTCAGCTTTTAAAGGTCTGAAAAAACCTGCTTTAAAGAAAACCAGAGAAAATGAGATAGGTCAGCCAAGACAAGTGTGCCATGTAGCAAATAGAGGTTTCTCTGTGATCCAACTAAAATAGCAGTGCTGTTATACCCATACACACATATAACTGTAATATTTCTATGGTTTTTCCCATTAACCTTTAATCTAAACATTAATTTTTTTTAAACTTGGTTTTGATTTTACATGAAAAAAATAAAGAGAATGAAATAGTGAAAAAATTCACACAAATTAGGTAATAAAAGAAAAACAATAAAACAGCGTACCAAAATCTATTGAACTTCTATGTCCAGAAGTATCCTGGTGATTTTATTTACATAATCTCTTTTAATATAAACTATCACCTTGTGAGCTGGGTGTTATCATTTCTATTTTACATATCAGGAAACTGAGACACAGTAAGAATAAGAACTTGCCCAGTGTATTCCTAAATAGGAATATCTAGATTAAATCTCATGCCATTTCTCTTTAACGAAAGCTGTTTCTCCTACCACATCATACAAAAAGAAAAAGAGAAGGAAAAAGATAAAAAAAGACACAATCATGAGCATTGGTCTACTTGAACAATTTTTAGAGGGAAGCAAACCACATTAATTCTGGCAACTATCTTACATTCATCTGAACCTGTATAGAATTTATTCATTTGTACTCCATAAAAATAAAGAAATGATGCTATCTTAAAAACAATTCCTTCACTGGTGTAATGAATCATTTATCTTTTTTGCTATTTATCTTTTCACATTTTAAAGCTTATATTCTAGCTAACACATAACCTATTGGGAAAAAAATCCATCATATGACATTGCAAAGAAATACACATATAGTAGGTACTTAGTAAATATTTGTTGGTTGAATACTTTGTATATTCATAATGCCTTGAAATCAGTAAGTATCTGAATAGCTGATGATATGATTAGCTGTCATTGACTCTGGTCTTAAAGTTCTGGTTTTGGAGTTCAGTTTGAAAAAGGGTTCTATCTTAATTGATCATGACACATTACTGGTTATCTGACTTGATTTATCATTTCTCTAGTATTCATCATTTTATCAAAATGGCTTCAGAATGACAACCAGGCAAAACAAATCTTTTTTTATTCTGTAGATTACAATGGGCAGAATATGCCAAACAATTCCATACTCATTTAATAAATATTTACAGCAAATTTAATCTATATTAGATACTATGTTAAGTGCTGTGGATACAAGCCTAGAGTTAAAAAAACTTTTTAACCTGAGGCATTATCAAAACAGTAGAGGATATAGACATATAAATAAATAATATCAATACTGTATGAAGTATACACACATCATTCAATAAATATTTATTGAAAACTTCATACAACAAACACTGTAACAAGGCCTGGGATACAGCAATGAACAAGGTTCGAGGGTCCCTGCCCTCACAAACTTTATAACTTAACATGGCTTCAAAGACTTCCTAAGTCTCCAGAAAAAATAAACTCATAGTCAAATATCACAAGAACACATGAAGGAATGTACCCATAAAGAAATCAATGAGTAAAAGAAGAAGCGACAAAAACAAATAAGCAGAGATGAAAGATACTGAAATTAATGGACACAGAATATTTAATAAGTACATTTAGTGTATTTAGAGAAATAAAAGCAACAAAAAGAACCAAGGAAGGAAAAAAAAATCATCAAAAATCGCCATACAGATTTTAAAAAGAAATAAGAGAACTTTTAAAAATGAAAATATATAGCAATTAAAAATATTAAAGAGAAAAAGTGAATTTAGAAGAAAAAAAAATAAGCTGAATTAACCAAGTAAAGAGAGATGAGAGGGATAAAGAGGACATTCCAGACAGAAAAGACACTGTATGCAAAAACATGAAACCATGAAGCTGAATTCTGTGTCTGAGGAAATAAAAGCTGAATTATATTGCTGAAGCATAATGTGCAAGTGTTTAAAAAGGCAAGCGATTACATCAGAAAAGTCATCCAGGGCTAGACTGTGAAAGCCTTCATGCTCTATATTTCTCAACTCTATAGTCTATGTGTGCCTATACTGATACCTGAAGTTCTTATTTTATATACAAATTTATATGAATATACAGTAAATAATATTTCCAGTTTTTTAATATATAAATCCTTAGTTAAAAGAAAATAGCTATTGGGCAATTTGGCAGACAACCCCCAAATCCTCTCTTTACAAACACCTAGATAGGCCGAATAATATTTAATAGGTGTATTTTTTTTTTTCTAATAGGTGTATTTTTAAATGCACAGCTGAGCTCCCAAGAGATAAAAAGGTAATTCCAAGAAGAGGAAAGAAAAATGAGAGTAAATTGAAAATCAATATGGTATTTGGGTATGACTCTCCTACCAAGGGAAAAAGGTAAGGCAGTGAAATGCCTGACTCTGTACCATAGGAGGCTGAATTTAATGATCACACAGGAATAAAAGATGAAGCACTGGACCACACATGTGTGGGAACTGGATCTGAGATCATCTACGTAAAGCTGAGATGCTTGAGAGACAATCCACACAGTAGCTAAGTGAAGTAGGAAATTAACTACCCACTATCATAGAGAAACAAGACAGCTTTTCTATGTAGAAAAAAATATAAATAAAACAATAAAAACAATTACCACACTTGGAAATATAAAAACAAGATGTGCAACAATCACTTGAAACTTAGTCCCATGATCCTCACCCCTGGCATACATACCCTGTGTAACCCTGCAAGTGGACAGAACCTGTGAACTGCTTTTAACCAACAGAATACAGTAAGGTGACAAGATAGATGTGACTATGTGTATGTGATAACATTGCATAAGATTGTAGCACCCATTTTGCTAGAGGCTCTCTTTCCCTTGCTGCTTTTGAAGAAGCAAGCTACTATTTAGGGGGTTGCTTATCTTTTTTTTTTTTTTTAACAGGTTTTAAATTTTATTTTATTTTTAAACTTTACAATATTGTATTAGTTTTGCCAAATATCGAAATGAATCCGCCACAGGTATACCCGCGTTCCCCATCCTGAACCCTCCTCCCTCCTCCCTCCCCTACCCTCCCTCTGGGTCGTCCCAGTGCACCAGCCCCAAGCATCCAGTACCGTGCATCGAACCTGGACTGGCAACTCATTTCATACATGATATTATACATGTTTCAATGCTATTCTCCCAAATCTCCCCACCCTCTCCCTCTCCCACAGAGTCCATAAGACTGATCTATACATCGGTGTCTCTTTTGCAGTCTCATACACAGGGGGTTGCTTATCTTAAGGTGTCCCATGTGGTACTGGAGAAGTCTCTTAAGACAGCAAGGAGATAAAACCAGTCAATCATAAAGGAAATCAACCCTGAATATTCACTGAAAGGAGTGATGCTGAAGCTCCAATACTTCAGCCACCTGATGTGAAAAACCAACTCACTGGAAAAGACTATGATGCTGGGAAAGATTGAAGACAAGAGGAAAAAGGGACAGCAGAGGATGAGATGGTTGGATGGCATCATTGACTCAACGGACATGAGTTTGAGCAAACTCTTGGAGATGGTGAAGGCCAGAGAAGCCTGGCATGCTGCATTCCATGGAGTCTCAAACAGTTGGACACGACTTAGCAATTGAACAACAATAATCTGACAAATTACTGAGGATGGCCTCTAGGAGCTAAGGGTAGCCACTATTCAAAATCCAGTAAGAAACTGATACCTCATGTCTAAAACCACAGGGGGCGGATTATTCTAAATGGAGTCCTCCCTATTCAAGCCTCAGGTGAGACTACAGTCCCAGCTAACCTACAGCAACTGTGAGATGATAAACATGCGTTTACTTTAAGCCACTAATTTGTGGGTAATTTGTTATGCAGCAAAGAAGACTAATACAAAGTGGAGCTAAATACTGCAAAACAACAGAATATAAGTTAAGAGGAGCATATTGAAAGTTAAAGGAGGTTCTCTGAAAAGAACAGATAAGTTTGCCTTTAAGTCAAATATGCATTAAAAAAAACTTCCCGAGTAGCTCAGTTGGTAAAGAATCTGCCTGCAATGCTGGAGACCTGGTTCAGGAAGATTCCCTGGAGAAGGAAATGGCAACCCACTCCAGTATTCATGCCTGGAGAATCCCTCCTGGACAGAGGAGCCTGGCAGGTTACAGTCCATAGGGTTGCAAGAGTCAGACACGACTTAGTGCTATCTTTCTTTCTTTTCAGAATAAAACTAGGACAAACCAGTAACTCTCAAAACAGTAGAGGGAAGAAGGGAGTAATAATTTTTTTAAAAAGCCTATCAATGCCAAGTTAAGTTTAAAAATATAGGGAAGAAAAAATTCTTATAAATGTAGGATAAATAAACAGCATTAAAAACGGTGTAAATAAAAAATGTATCAATAATCAGAGTAAATATAGTAGAAAAAGAATGAGACTGAATTTTTAAAATAACAGAAATAGTTACCTGCTATTTACATTACAAACACCTAAAACACACAGAACAGCTCAAAGTAAAAACCTGGGGAAAAAAAAAAATATGCCAGGCAAAAGAATCTTTCTTTCTCTCTCTCTCTCTCTCTCTCTAAGCATAAATTCAACATACAGCTTAAGTTTCAAGTCATTTCTTGAATTAGTACTCTTTTGATCTTACCTCTTAAAGAAACAAACCATTGTACCAATCTCACAGCTGACATAGTAAAATTTCATGAAAATACCTACACAGCATGCTTATCACATAATTAAGAAAGATTACTCTAACAGAGGACAATAACAAGCAAGACAGGCAGTATACATGACAGGGATGGAACCTGGGCCCCTGCAGTGGAAGCTCTGGGTCCTAACCATTGGACTACCAGGAAATTTCCTTCATGAAAGTTACTGAAGAGTAACGACTTTCAGAATGCTTAAAAAGTGACTCAAAATCCCATTAACTAATTCTTTCTTTTTCTTAAGTGTGTAACTAATCAAAAGGCTTCAATCCTTTAAAAACTTTTGAGACAAGAACAGATGATTTCATATAAGTAGGATTTATTCTTATGCTTACTGTCACACCTTTGAATTTGCTTATTACTTTTCTCTTAGTCTTTAAAGGCACTGATTAAAATATCTTTTCCTTGAAATAGCTTAATCTGAAATACATGTGGCCATCCATATCCTAAAAATCATTTCTTTTACTGAAATAAAATTTAATTTTAAGAAACCAACAAAAACACATACAGCCTACAGAATGTGAAATATTTAAAAATACAATGTTGGCAACCAATTATATGACTTTTTATGATGATTTTCTTGATGCATCTAATACAAGGCATATAAATTTATTTCAAGCTACCTTTGTACCTCAGTTTGAGTTTTCCTTTGCTTTCTCATCACCTACTCATAATGTTTATACTTTCTTAAAATTAATTTAGCTTTAGTCCTCCAATCTCTTACTGAAAATATTTCAAAGAAAGTTGAGGACAACGACCTTCTCTGACTTTTATAGCTATTTTATATCTCCTTTCTCTTATCGTTTCTTCTGACCTTAAAATTTAAACTTTATCTATATGTTGTTCTTGATAACAAGCCTTATGTTTAAAAAGTGAGGGCACCACAGCACACAGGCCTGCTTTGTTGGATTCTTCTCCTTTCTAGTTTCATCCTCATTCTTCACCAATCCTAGTCTCCCCTCCATAATCAATATTCTCTTTAGAAGATAACTGTTTCATGAAAACCTTCCCAACTTAATAACATCTTCACTTTTAATCATGTAACTGTAACATGTTAATATATCTCCCACATGTTACGCTGTCATTGTCATGGTACTCTACAGATTTGTTCTGAGCTGAGTGTAGAAAGATTTACTTCTCTGGCTAAAACCTTCTGAAGGGTTTTGATCACAAATAAAATAAAAGCTGAATACTTTATTGTGGACTACAAAGTCAACACTACAAAGTCAAAAAACTACAAAGTCAAAACCCTGCCTACCTCTTCTAATTATGCTTCTTGCCCATCTGTTCCAACAACACTAGCCTTCCTAATGCTTCCTAGCTTCCAAAACAAACCAAGTCTATTATTCCAGTCTCAGGGCCATAAGCAGAACTGCCTTGAACATCACTACCCCAGATAACCTAACACTCCTTCTTATTCTTTAGGTATTATGTCCAATATTACCAACACAGGGAACCCTTCCTTAATAACCCTCTCTAAAGAAGTCCTCTAGCCATTCTCTGTCATATTGTTGTTCAGTCTCTTAGTCGTGTCCAACTCTGCGACCCCATGGAGTGCAGCATGCCTATTACCTTGTTTTATTTCTTAATAGCATTTATCACAATTAGAAACCATTTATTAAAATAGACTCATTTATGTATTTGTCATCTTCCCTCATTAGAATGCATTAGTACTTGTAATAGCCATGTTTTCTGGTTTTTGTAATTTCTGCTTTGATATGTGGGGTCTTGCTGACCTTGGTAGGACTGTTCTTCCCAGGGCTAGCTGCTGCTACTGCTAAGTTGCTTCAGTCGTGTCCGACTCTGTGCAGTCCCATAGACAGCAGCCCACCAGGCTCCCCTGTCCCTGGGATTCTCCAGGCAAGAACACTGGAGTGGGTTGCCATTTCCTTCTCCAGGCAAATAGTGTGCCAACTAGCTAGCCCTGCGGAGAAGGCAATGGCACCCCACTCCAGAACTCTTGCCTGGAAAATCCCATGGACGGAGGAGCCTGGTAGGCTGCAGTCCATGGGGTCGCTAAGAGTCGGACATGACTGAGCAGCTTCACTTTCACTTTTCACTTTCATGCATTGGAGAAGGAAATGGCAACCCACTCCAGTGTTCTTGCCTGGAGAATCCCAGGGACGGGGGAGCCTGGTTGGGTTGCCATCTATGGGGTCGCACAGACTCAGACACGACTGAAGCGACTTAGCAGCAGCAGCAGCTAGCCCTGGGAAGAACAGTCCTACCAAGGTCAGCAAGACCCCACATATCAAAGCAGAAATTACAAAAACCAGAAAACATGGCTATTACAAGTACTAATGCATTCTAATGAGGGAAGATGACAAATACATAGAGTCTATTTTAATAAATGGTTTCTAATTGTGATAAATGCTACTAAGAAATAAAACAAGGTAATAGGCATGCTGCAGTAAGCATACCTTTTATATCCCCTGGAGAGGGAAATGGTAACCCACTCCAGTAACCTTGCCTGGAGAATCCCATGGACACAGGGGTCTGGTGGGCTGCAGTCCATGGGGTCGCAAAGAGTCGGGCACGACTGAGCAACTAACACTACACTACTACTACATACCTTTTATATGCAAAGCAAACAATCCAGAGCCCATAACCCCAACTACCTCCTTTATCAGACTCCAGGCCACTATTCCCCAGCCTTAATCACTTCAGGGCCATGTACCAGACAATTAAAAACAGTCCCTAAGTCCCAGAGCCCATTGAAAAATTATTCAAACCTACCTATCCCAGACCTGCTTACCCTACCTTGCCCACTCCTTTCCACAATATTCCACAAGATTATACCACAATAAATGCTCTCACCCACATCCCCCCTCCCTCCACAACCTCCCCTCCCCTGACTGACCGTGGTGCTTCCCCATGTGGTGCTGCACAATGTGCTATGTCTTCAGCTTCTAGGGGACTGTGAGTAATACAAAAATTCCTCCTTCTTGGCAATCATTTTCATGTTTGTGTCTTATAATACCTTATTTGTGCTTAGTCACTCAGTTGTGTCTAACTCTGCAACTCCATGGACTGTAGCCTGCTAGGCTTCTCTGTCCATGGAATTCTCCAGGCAGAATACTGGAGTGGGTTGCCATTTCCTTCTCCAGGGGATCTTCCCAACCTAGGGATCAAACCCACGTCTCCTACATTATAGGCAGATTCTTTACCATCTGAGCTACCAGGGAAGCCCTAATTAAACAAATATGTACCTTTAAATAAATGTCTGACATAAAATACATGCTCAACAAATATTTGTTGAATGTATCACCTGAAGAATAAATTCCTTTGTTTCCCTTCAGTTCCTAGCATGACTGAGTTTACTCACATCATTCTTTAATACACTTTAACAATTGAATCATTTATAAAACATGTATTCTTTGCCCAATAAAAGATAGGTATCCTGTTAAGCACTAAAGATACAGGGATGAATAAAAATCAGATATGCTCTGTTCATAAGAGTTTCAAATAAGAAATAAGAATGCAAAAAAGTTGATAAATAAAATGATGAAAAAGATAATTTATAACTACTACAGGGGAAGAAAAGCTGGTATTGCTATCATAATATCAGACAAATAGAACTTTAAAATAAAAAGTACTATAAAAATAGGGATCCAGTATACCAGGAAGATATCATAACCCTAATCACATATGTGTCTAATTTAACTGCGTAGCTTCAAAACACTTAAAACAACAACTAACAGAATAATATAGGGGAAATTATCAAATCCATCAACCTATCCATCTCAATGTTTGAAAAATAAAGCAACTTTTCTCATCCTACTCTCCACACCACCCTCACCCCCAAATCAGCAGGGTTCCAGAATATGTTAATACCACAAATGGTTTAAACAAGTAAACATTAGCACTAACAGATGTAAGGACACTACAATAATTTGAGGGTCTTTCACATCTAGCCATTATAGAGTAACTGGGACTGGACTTTCTCTTGCTGTCAACAACTAGAAAAGAGGTCAGAAGATAGGAAAAAACTCTTTCAGTTACTGAACAACAAGGTAGTGCAGAAAGGTGACCTTTGAGAAAAGGGAACCAAATGAGGTGAGTGATAAGCGTACCCCAATTTTTTGGAGGACACACTTTCCACACCATGGTGTAAGAAAAGGAAAATCAAACACAGTACAGCCATCTCATTAAACTGAGGAGACAGATTAGACTTTAGAAAGACAGAGACATTAAGATTTAGAGGACAGAATACCAAAGGAGAGAGGTAGCTCTGCAGAGAAAGAGGTCCAGAACTCTACAAGGGATCCTCTTGTGTCTATTGCTGAATACTAAGCAGCACGTGCACACAGTGAGGCTCCATTAGGCAGAGGAAAGAACAACTGGGGGGAAACTACTATAGAGCCGTAAAAGAACAGCTAACAAAGCAGACAGAAGAGAGATCACACAGAATGCATTCAATCCCTAAGGCGTGCAGTAGGGAGCCCAGAAATGTCCTGTTTTCAGTAATGAAGCAAAACTAGCAAAAGAGTAAAGACAACAGCTCTAAACCCACCCCAAAACATGTTTTAAAACAAGCCATGAAAGGATAAGCTGATCAGAAATTTAATCACTGGCCAAAAAGAAGCCAAACACCCTTTTAAAGAAGACAACAAAAACAGTCTAGTCATTCAACATCACATTACAATTCCAACATCAAAAAAAAATTGCTATTTAAGTTTAAAAAGCAGGACAATCAATCAGTCAAAAGAAACTACCTAGAAATGACAGTGATAACGGAAGTGGCAAAAATTTTTTTTTAAATATTTATTTGGCTGCATCAGGTCACATGGGAATTTCTGTCACGGCACACGTGCTTGAGTTACGGACTCCAGAGCAGACAGGGTCAGTAGCTTCAGTGCACAGGAGGAGCTGCCCCATGGCATATGGGATTTAGTTCCCCAACCAGGGATCATCCAACTCAATGCACATGAGTTTGAGCAAGCTCCGTGAGTTTGTGATGGACAGGGAAGCCTGGTGTGCTGCAGTCCATGGGGTTGCAAAGAGTCAGACATGACTGACCGACTGAACTGAATTGAACCAGGGATCAAACCCACGTCCCCTACAGTGCAAGGTGGATTCTTAACCACGGGGCCACCAGAGAAGTCCCCTGAAACTGGCAAAAATTTTATACCAGCTATTATAACCATGTTCAAGAACCTATAGAAAAACATCTAAATAAAGAGGAGAGAATGTAATAATACATTTGTTTTCAGTAATGATAAAGTAAGATCTTACTGTCTAATTCTTCTTCATAAAAATGGTAAAATCTGGAATAATACTAAGAGAGACTTTACATGAAAGCACTGGAGAGTATAAGAGAAGCAGACTCTAATGCAGAGTATATACTTGAAGAAGGGGAGCTGTACAAAGCAAGTTCCTATTTACCCAGCTTTCGGCCTTGGGCAAAGTACAACACACAAAGAGCAGTAGAATATAACACTCCAGGCTTTCTAGCCTGGGAAACCAAGAAACTGAAGTCAGAAGAAACATGACCACTGAAGAGAATGGAGAAATCCTTAAAGGGAACAACACTAAGAAGGTTATCTCCAAATTCTGTCTGCTTATATTTGTCCCATTAGAGAACCCCACATGTATGTGACAGATTGAAAGAAGTTCAGCTAAAGGCAAAAGAGACAATGGCCAAAAAATAAGAGCTTACAGTTAAACTCAAGTCAGTCAAGATAACTGTCAATTAAAACCAAAGAAACACTCACCAGGAAAAAAAACAACAAAAAAACCCAGAATCTCCACAATTTAACATTCTTACTATCCAAAATAAAATCTAAAATTATTTAACATAGGAAGAACCAGGAAAATGAAACACATTCTTAAGAGAAAAGAGAATCAACTGGGGATGAATCCCCAGATCACCCAGGCAGACAAGGGCTTTAAAGCAGATCTAATAATAATCTTCAATAAATTAAACCAATGACAAGACAAAATATGCTAACAATAATGAAAAGAGGGAATTCATGGAGAAAAATAGAAATGATTTTAAAAAGCACTAAATGGAAGTTCTAAAACTGAAAAAATGCAATATCTGAAATAAATTATTCGCTGAAAAAATGACAGGAAAAAAAGTGAACCTGAAGACAGATTAATCAAAATTATCCAATCTGCACATGCATAGAGAGAGAAAAAAATATCTTTTGTAAAATGATCTGACCTTAAAAGTCCTGTTAGATGACATCAAACAGTCCAACATACTTGAACTAGAAACAAATGATAGGAGACAGAGACTGAGGCAGAAGAGAATATGTAAAGACTGACCAATCTTTTCTAAAATATGGTAAAGATAGAAGTTTATAAACATAAGATGCTAGACTTGCTGAAGGGAAATGATACCAGAAGGAAATACAGATCCTCAGACGGGAAAGAAAAACATTAGAAACGGTAAACCCCCAGCTAAGTACAAAAGTTGATATTATGCCTTTTTCTTTCAATTTACTTGTAACTTTCTTACTTTTACCATATAGTTGTTGTGACGTTCATAACACACGTGAAAGTGAAAGTTACTCACTCGTGTCCAACTCTTTGCGACCCTATGGACTATACAGTCCATGGAATTCTCCAGGCCAGAATAATGGAGTGGGCAGCCTTTCCCCTCTCCAGTGGATCTTCCCAACCCAGGGGTCAAACCCAGGTCTCCCACATTGAAGGCGGATTCTTTACCAGCTGAGCCACAAGGGAAGCCCATAACATATTAGATTAAAAAAAAAAAAAAAAACTGCAGCATAAAAACAAGGAAAGTAGGATATGGACCTATATAACTGACTTATTCTACACATTTCTAAATTTTTCATGAAGTGGGCAGTGAAAAGTTAAGGATATACACTGTATCCCTCAAGAAACCACTAAATAAATACTACAGATGAAATGCCAATAGGAAATGGAAAGTTAAAATAAAATTCTCAAAAAGTTAAAAAAAAAAATCAAAATATGAAAGAACAGAGAAAACTAACAAAAAAATAATAAAACGGGAGACCCATAACCAACCATCAGAGATAAACCTGCTGGTCTGTTGTCCTGTTGATAATTTTTTGTTACTTGTTCAGAGTTTTGTTTTTAAAAGAGAAATACTTGTGATGTTTCTCTGTTAGAAGAGCTTTGGGATTCTCCTTCTCCCTTCATACTTAAAAGTAAAACTGTGATTTCTAATGGATTTCTTACTTAAAAAGTTTTGAGGGTTGCTGTTTATTTAATTTCAACAATTAGTGTTTAGATCAACCAAAACGAGAGCAGCAACTGAAGAATAATGGCTCAAGGTGGGACTGAGATAACAGCAAGCAGAGAAAGGTAAAAATGACCTTCACCGGTCTCCCTCTGAGGAGTCTGCCTGTTTCTACACTATTCAGAACTATGTACTTCAAACTGTTTATACTGAGAGAATCTTCAGGTTATTAGAAGGCGTGCAAGACAACTGTATAACAGAACTGTAAGGATTTCTTTCCTCTTGCAATTACTTTGAGGTTCTACTGATTATTAAGATGCATAGTATGTGTGCTGAGTTAATTTTTACCTAGAATTTAAGGGTTCTGGTTTTGAGAGTCTGATCAGCTTAAAATCTTAACCTGATCTGAGGAAAGTTTTTTTTCCTTTGCAAGAATTACACTATCCTGGTGAGGGGAGGGGTTCTTAGACTGTAAGCAAATTAGCAAACATTCTATAAGGAAACTGGTATATCATCTTCAAAATTATCACGGTCATAATGGTCAAAAAAAACTTTAGGAACTATTCCAGACAGAATGAAACTAAATAGATGTGTGATCTAAATGTAACATGTGATTCTGGACTAGATACTCTTGCTAGTAAGGGCATTTTTGGGAAAACTAAAAAAAAAGTTAAATGGGATTATAGGATTAGATGGCAGTAATACATCAATGTTCATTGTGATTTTAGTAGCTGTATTGTGGTTATTGTAGGACAACATCCTCCTTTGAAGGAAATATTCAATAAAGTATGAGGGGTAACAGAATTATGTTAGTGACATACCTTCAAATGGCTCAAAAAAAAAGTTATTTGCACTGTACTTGAAACTATTCTTTACATTGGAGATGCTTTCAAGGTTTTTTTTTTCCCTAACCAGATATAACTGTAGATTAACATATTTATATAATTACTTTCCATACAAAGAATCAGGAAAATGTGAAAATGTGACCCAACACCAGGGGAAAAACATCAGACCCAGAAATGATGAACAGCAGAACTAGTAGATGAGGATTTAAAACACCTATTACAAATGTGTTCAAGGATTAAAAAAAAAAATGAATATGACAAAGAGAAATACATAAACTATTTTTAAAATTAAATGAAACTTTTATAGCTGAAAAATGCAGTATCTGAAATTTTAAAATTCATTGTATGTGCTTAACAGAAGGACCAGTGAACCTGAAACTAAGGAAATAGAACCTATACAAATTGAAGCACAAAGTGAAACAGGCAAGAAAAAAGAATCAAAGGACAAGTAAGATAATAACTATATAACACGTGTACAGGACTTGCCTGTTGGTCCAGTACCGCACTCCCAACCCAGGGGGCCTGGGTACAATCCCATGTGCCACAACCAGAGATCCTGCGTGCCGCAACTAAGACCCAGTGCAGCCAAATAAATAATTTAAAATCGTTAAATAAATAAATCTGTAAAAGACTATTAAAAAACACATGTATAATTGAAGTACTAAAAAAAGGAGAAAACAGAAAACAAAGTAGGAAAATATTAAAGCCATACTGACTTAAAATACTCCAAATTTTATTTTTTTAAAAATCAATCCACAGGCCTAAGAAGATGAAGAAACTTCAAGCAAGATTACCACACACAAACCACCATTAACATCACCACATTATCACTAAGGAACATAACAATAAACTACTGAGATCAAAGACAAAAGAGAAAACTCTAAAAGCAGATAAAGAAAAATGGCAAAGGGAATAAAGATAGCAATAAATGACGACTCCCTAAACAAACAAATAAAATCCAAACTAGAAGACAATCTAACAAGTTGTTAGCTGCTGAAAGAAAATAACTATTCAACAAGAATTCTACACCCAGCAAAAATGTTTCAAATAGGAAGGTGAAAAAAGACATTTTCAGACAAATGTAAACTCACAAAATTTATTACCAACAGAAGTGTACTATAAGACAAGTTAAAGTATATAATTCAAGGTTATCACATTCTACATTCAGTTCAGTTCAGTTGCTCAGCCGTGTCCAACTCTTTGCAACCCGGTAAACTGCAGCACGCCAGACCTCCCTGTCCATCACCAACTCATGGAGTTTACTCAAGCTCATGTCCATTGAGTCGGTAATGCCATCCAACCATCTCATCCTCTGTTGTCCCCTTCTCCTCCCGCCTTCAATCTTTCCCAGCATCAGGGTCTTTTACAATAAGTCCGTTCTTTGCATGAGGTGGCCAAAGTATCACAGTTTCAGCTTCAGCATCAGTCCTTCCAATGAGTATTCAGGACTGATCTCCTTTAGGATGGACTGGTTGGATCTCCTTGCAGTCCAAAGGACTCTCAAGAGTCTTCTCCAACACCACAGTTCAAAGGCATCAATTCTTTTTTTTTTTTTTTTTTTTGAGCATTTATAAAGAAAGTTTATTTTCCTCACAAGAAGCACACAGACTATATACAGTACACACCAACAGAAGTAAAAAAAAAAAAAAAAGTGCATTATGCATCTTCTACTGCAAAATCACAGTACAAAAGATTCTTCGGTACTCAGCTTTCTTTATAGTCTAACTCTCACAGCCATACATGACTACTGGAAAAACCACAGCCTTGACTAGACAGATCTTTGTTGGCAAAGTAATGTCTCTGCTTTTTATTTTTGTCTCTGCTTTTTAATAAGCTGTCTAGGTTGGTCATAGCTTTTCTCCCACGGAGTAAGTGTCTTTTAATTTCACAGCTGCAGTCACCATCTACAGTGATTTTGTAGCCCAAAAAAATAAAGTCTGTCACTGTTTCCACTGTTTCCCCATCTATTTGCCCTGAAGTGATGGGACCAGATGCCATGATCTTAGTTTTCTGAATGCTGAGTTTTAAGCCAACTCATACATTACAATGAAGAAGGCAATGGCAACCCCCTCCAGTACTCTTGCCTGGAGAATCCCAGGGACCAGGGAGCCTGGTGGGCTGCCATCTATGGGGTCGCACAGAGTAGGACACGACTGAAGCAACTTAGCAGCAGCAGCAGCATACATTACAACATTATACATTAAGTGGTATAATATTATTTGAGGGTAAACTATAATAAAGATATATACTGTAAACTCCACAGCAAACTGCAATGGAATTAAAGAGAGAAGTAGTGGAGAAGCTAGCAAACAGGATGAAATAAAACAACTAAACACACACACACCCCTAAGTTAATTTAAAAGAAGTCAGGAAAAGTGTGAGGGAAAACAAGCCCCAAAAAAGAGATGAAAAAATACAAAATAAATAGCAAGATGTTAACTTAATCACAGTGATGATTACATTAAATGTCAATTAACTATATGAACTAATTAAGAAACAGAAATCATCAGAGAGTTTCCTGGTGGCCTAATGGTTAAAGTTCAACCCCCCTGATTGGTGGAAGAAACTGAGATTTTGCAAGCTGCACAGCACGTCCCCCTCCGCTGACCTGGCAAACAAACAAACAAAAACATCAGACTATCAGACTAGACCAAAAAAAAAAAAAAGGAGAGAGGGAGAGAGCCAACTATAAGTGACTATAAGCAAAGCACTTTCGGGGACTTCCCTGGTGGCCCAGTGGTTAAGAATCCACATGCCAATACAAGAAACATGTGTTGGATCCCTGGTCCAGGAAGTTTCCACCTGCTATGAGGCAACTAAGCCCGTGGGCCACAACTACTGAGCACCTAGAGCCCATGTTCCACAACAAAAGAAGCCAGTGTAATTAGAAGCCCATGCACTGCAACTAGAAAGTAGCTCCCTCTTACAACTAGAGAAAGTCTAAGCACAGCAACAAAGACCCAGCATAGCCACATGAATTAATTAAAGTAAATAAAGAGGATAAAATTAAAAGTATAGAAGAGTACCATACCAACACAAGTTATAAGAAAGATAAATGGCTACATTAATATTAGACAAATAGACTTCAGAATATTAGGATATTGCCAGAGAAAAAGGAGTACATTTCATAATGATAAAAGGTGAGTACCTCAAGATTACATCCTGAAGTGTATAAACCTAAAAATGTAAAATCAAAGCATATAAGAATAGAAAGGAGATATAGGAAAATATACTACTATAGTTGTAGTATAGTATTTGTGATTCCAATACTCCTCTCAATAATTAATAGAGGTACACAGATATATCAGTAAATATACAGGAAATCAGTCCTGAATATTCACTGGAAGGACTGATGCTGAAGCTGAAACTCCAATACTCTGGCCAATGCGAAAAACTGACTCACTGGAAAAGACCCTGATGCTCGGAAAGATTGAGGGCAGGAGAAGGGGATGACAGAGGATGAGCTGGTTGGATAGCATCACCGACTCAATGGACATGAGTTTGAGTAAGCTCCAGGAGTTGGTGATGGACAAGGAGGCCTGGTGTGCTGCAGTTCAAGGGGTCGCAAAGAGTCGGACACAACTGAGCGACTGAACTGAACTGAACTCATACAGAAGACTTAAACAACACTATCAACCAATTTGACCTGACATTTATAGAATTACTACATGCACAAAGAGCAGAATATAAATTATTTTCAAAATCATGTGAAACATTCACCAAGTATACAATATGAAGAGCCATGCTGCTGCTGCTGCTGAGTCACTTCAGTCATGTCCGACTCTGTGTGACCCCATAGATGGCAGCCCAACAGGCTCCACCATCCGTGGGATTCTCCAGGCAAGAACACTGCAGTGGGTTATGAAGAGCCATAAAACAAGCCAAAAAGTTTAGAATAATTTAATAATATTTTCTGAACATAATGAAATTAAACCAGAGATCAGTAACAAAAAAAAAACAACTTGCAAATTTCAAATATTCGGGAATTAGACAAAATAATCAATAGTTTATTTCTACATCCCCTGTGATTTATTCTTTAACCTATGAGTCACTTAAAAGGAATCATAGGAAGAATAGAAATAAAGCATATAAAAATGTGTTGTATAGTTACAGTATATTAAAAAAATTTGTAACTATAAATGATTCTGTTTTGAAAAATAAGGTCTACAATTACTATTCTAAGCTTATACCTCATGAAACTACAAAAAAAAAATACACTGAATAAGAAATAAGGTAAAAAGAGAATAGAATAAAAAAATGGAGAAAATTAACATATTAGTAGCAAGAGGTTGTACATCTGCCATGATAAACAACATTTAATAAACCACTAGGATAATTAATCAACAAGAAAGAGAATATACAGATTACCAATATGAAGAATGAAAGAGCAGAGATCACCTTATATTCTACAGACATTAAAAGAGCAATAAGAGAATATCAGAAAATTCAACAATTTACATAAAATTAATTTCTTGAAAAATACAATCTATAAAAACTGACAAAAGAAGCATAACAAAAAACAAAATTATAGACCATTATCTCTCACAAAGACACAAAATCCTTGCCAAAAACACAGCTGACCATTGAACAACACAGGGTTAGGGGCACCAACCCTCCAAGCAGTCAAAAATCTGAGCAGAACTTTACAGTCACACTCCACCCATGGGCTCTGTGCCCATGGATTCCATATTGGCAGATTCAACCAACCACAGGCCATGCAGAACTGTAGCACATATTCACTGGGAAAAAAATCCCCATAAAAGTAGACCCACACAGTTCTAATCCATGTTGTTTAAGGGGCAACTGTACTGGCAAATCAAACCCAGACATAGATGTAGATGATAATATATCATATCCAAATGGGCCAGAGATGCAAAGTTTGTCCATCAGTGAAATAAAAAAAAATAAATTTCATTCATCATGTTAACATAAAGGACAAAATCACTTCAATAGATATAGAATACTATTTGACAAAATTCAAAACCCACTCATGATAAAACTCAAGCAAGTCAGGAAAAGAAAAGAATTTCCTCAACAAGAGGTCTAAAAAAAAACCTAGAGTTTATCTAATAATAACAACAGAAAAAACCCCATCATATCTAATAATGAATCATTTAAGGCTTTCCTCCTTAAACAAGGAAAGACAAAGCTTTATGCTCATGTCACTTCTATTCAACTATGTACTAGAAGGACCTAGCCCATGTAATAAGGCAAGAAAAAAATGCAAAAAGATTGAAAAGAAGGAAGTGAAATTTCTATTCACAGATTACATGATTGTTTACTTAGTGACAAAAAATTAATAACCAAGTTTAGCAAGGTAGAAGATAGAAGGATGATAAACAAAAATCAATTTTAAATCTTTATGCTAGCAACAATGAGAAACATGAAATCTTAAAAATACAATTGATAAGAACATCAAAAAATATAAAACACTTAGAAATAAATTTAACAAGATGTTTAAGACCTCCACAATGAAAACTATTGAGAGAAATTAAAGGAGACCTACATACATGGAGAAATAAAAGATGGTGGATTATAAGACTCACATTTTTAAGATGTCTGTTTTCCTCAAACTGATTTACAGATATAACACAATCCCAGTAGGCTTTTAAAATAAAAACTGATGCATTATCTATTTTATTTAACAGATTACTTCAAAACTTAGCAGCTTAAACCATCAAACAATTATCACATCACATAATTTGCTTCAAAAATATGGAAGCAGTTCAGATTCAGGATCTTTCCTGGGGACACAGTCAAAATGCTGGCCAGCTCCAAAGTCTTCTGAAGGCCTAAATGGACATGGAAGATCAACTTTCAAGATGGCTAATTCTCCTGGCTATTGGCTGGAGGCCTCAGCTCCTCACTACATAGACTTTTCACGACATGAGGGCTTGCTTCCCCCAGAATGAGTGATCCAAGAAACAGGACAAGAGGGAAGTAGTCATGCCTTTTATAACCTAGTGTGCAAAGTTTCATCACATTACTTCTAATTTATTTTATTAGAAACAAGGCACTAAATTTGGCCCACACTCAGGAGAAGGTGTAATAATTAAATTTTACCTCTTAAACAGAGAAGTAGCCAAGGATTTGTGTACATACAGTGAAATTCTAAACAACAGTTAAGAGAAAAATCAACTATCTAACTTATCAATGTAAGTAATTCTCAGGAACATGGATGATACTAAGGACCACAATTTGAGTGAAAAAAAAAAAAAAAGTTGCAGAAGAACATATATATATATATATATATACACAAAATTTCACTCACATAAAAAGTAAAACAAGCAAACTTAAACTGTGTGTTTTAGGAATGCATGAGTGGTAAAAGGCTAGGAAATGAAACACTGAATTAAGATAGTGGTTACTTCTGAAGAAAAAGAACACAAGCTGAAGGAAGGGCAAAAAGGGGCCAAATGTTTACCTAATTATGGCTGCTCTTAACCAAAGAACAGTCATCCTTTATCAAGGTCATAATTCTCTTCAACTGGCAAGCTTTAAATTGGGCATTCCTACAGTAGCAAGATGGGGAAACAGTGTCAGACTTTATTTTTTTGGGCTCCAAAATCACTGGAGATGGTGATTGCAGCCATGAAATTAAAAGACGCTTACTCCTTGGAAGGAAAGTTATGACCAACCTAGATAGCATATTCAAAAGCAGAGACATTACTTTGTCAACAAAGGTCCGTCTAGTCAAGGCTATGGTTTTTCCAGTGGTCATGTATGGATGTGAGAGTTGGACTATGAAGAAAGCTGAGCACTGAAGAATTGATGCTTTTGAACAGTGGTGTTGGAGAAGACTCTTGAGAGTCCCTTGGATTGCAAGGAGATCCAACCAGTCCATTCTAAAGGAGATCAGTCCTGGGTGTTCATTGGAAGGACTGATGCTGAGTCTGAAACTCCAATACTTTGGCCACCTCATGTGAAGAGTTGACTCATTGGAAAAAACCCTGATGCTGGGAGGGATTGGGGGCAGGAGGAGAAGGGGAAGACAGAGGATGAGATGGCTGGATGGCATCACCAACTCGATGGACATGAGTTTGGGTGAACTCCGGGAGTTGGTGATCGACAGGGAGGCCTGGCATGCTGCGATTCATGGGGTCACAAAGGGTCGGACACGATTGAGTGACTGAACTGAACTGAACTGTACAATAAGATATTCTGAGAGACCACAGTCACATAACTTTTATTACAGTATTTTGCATAACTGTTCTATTATTAGCTGTTATTCATCTCTTATTGAGCTTAATTTATAAATTAATTTTATCTTAAGTGTATATAAGAAAAAACATAGTACATACAGTTGACCCTTGAACAAAAACTGGCTAGAATGGTGCAAATCCACTCTGTGTGGATTTTTTTCAATAAATACATACTACAACACTACACAATCCACAGTTGGCTGAAACCACAGATGCAGAACCAGGGATATAGAGGGCTAACTGTAAATCAGTATGTGGATTTTCAACTATATAGAGGATTGGGGTTGTTCAAGGGTCTACCATATACGGCTGTTTCAGGCATCCCTTAAGGGTCTTGGAACATAAGGAAGGTCTACTATAGAAGGCTGTTTCAGGCATCCCTTAAAGGTCTTGGAACATAAGTAAGGACTACTATATTACAACTAATTACTAAATACAGTTGTTGTCCAGTGGCTAAGTTGTATCCGACTTTTTGAGACCCCGTGGACTGCAGCACACCAGGTTCCTCTGTCCTCCACTATTGCCCTGAGTTTGCTCAAATTCATGTTCAGTGAGTTGGTGATGCTATCTATCTATCTCATCCTCTGCCATCCCCTTCTCCTTTTGCCTTCAATCTTTCCCAACATTAGAATCTTTCCCAATAAGTTGGCTTTTTGCATCACATAGCCACCATATTAGAGCTTCAGCTTCAGCAACAATCCTTCCAATGAATACACGGGTTGATTTCCTTTAGGAATGACTGGTTTGATCTCCTTGCTGTCCAAGGGACTCTCAAGAGTCTTCTCCAGTACTACACTTCAAAAGTATCAATTCTTTGGCATTCAGCCTTCTTTATGGTCCAATTTTCACATCCATACAAGACTACTAGAAATACCTTAGCTTTGACTATACAGACCTGTGTCGGCAAAGTGATATCTTTACTTTTTAATACTCTGTCTAGGTTTGTCATAGCTTTCCTTCCAAGGAGCAAGCATCTCTTAATTTCATGGCTGCAATCACTGTCCACAGTGATTTTAGAGCCCAAGAAAATAAATTCTGTCACTGTTTCCATTTTCTCCCCTTCTATTTGCCATGAAGTGATAGGACCAGATGCCATGATTTCAGTTTTTTGAATGTTGAGTTTCAAGCCAGCTTTTTCACTCTCCTCTTTCACTCTCATCAAGAGGCTCTTTAGTTCCTCTTCACTTTCTGCCATTAGAGTGGTGGTATCTGCATATCTGAGGTTGTTGCCATTTCTTCAGCAGTCTTGATTCCAGCTTGTGATTCATACAACCTGACATTTCACATGATATGCTCCACATATGAGTTTCCCTTGTAGCTCAGTTGGTAAAAATCTGCCTGCAATGCAGGAGACCTGGGTTCGATCCCTGGGTTGTGAAGATCCCCTGAAGAAGGAAATTGCAACCCACTCCAGTATTCTTGTCTGCTGCCGCTGCTGCTGCTGCTAAGTTGCTTCAGTCATGTCCAACTCTGTACGACCCCATAGACGGCAGCCCACCAGGCTCCGCCGTCCCTGGGATTCTCCAGGCAAGAACACTGGAGTGGGTTGCCATTTCCTTCTCCAATGCATGAAAGTGAAAAGTGAAAGTGAAAGTGAAGTCACCCAGTTGTGTCCGACCCTCAGTGACCCCATGGACTGCAGCCTACCAGGCTCCTCCATCCATGGGATTTTCCAGGCAAAAGTACTGGAGTGGGGTGCCATTGCCTTCTCCGGTATTCTTGCCTAGAGAATCCCATAGACAGAGGAGCCTGGCAGGCTACAGTCAACAGGGTCACAAGAGTCAGATATGATTTAGCAACTAAACCACCACCACTCCACATAAGTTAAATAAGCAGGGTGACAATATACAGCCTTGTCATACTCCTTTCCCAATTTGGAACAGTCAGTTGTTCCATGTGTGGTTCTAACTGCTGCTTTTTGACCTGCATATAGGCTTCTCAAGAGTCAAGTAAGGTGATCTGGTACTTTCATCTCTTAAGAATTTTCCACAGTTTGTTGTGATCCACACAGTCAAAGGTTTTCACCTGGTCAATGAAGCAGATGTTTTCCTGGAATTCCCTTGCTTTCTCTATGATACAACAAATGTTGGCAATTTGATCTCTGGTACCTCTGCCTCTTCAAAACCCAGCTTGTACATCTGGAATTTCTTTGATCACATAACTGCTGAACCCTAGCCTGAAGGATTTTGAGCATAATCTTAATAGTCTGTGAAATGAGAACAACTGTATGGTAGTTTGAACATTCTTTGGCATCATCTTTCTTTGGAATTGGAATGAAAACTGACCTTTCCCAGTCCAGTGGCCACTGCTGAGTTTTCCAAACTTGCTGGCATATTGAGTGCAGCACTTTAATAGCATCATCTTTTAGGATTTGAAATAGCTCAGTTGGAATTCCATCACCTCCACTAGCTTTGTTCGTAGTAATGCTTCCTAAGGCCTACTTGACTTCACACTCCAGGATATTTGTCTCTAGGTGAGCGACCACACCATCATGGTTATCTGGGTCATTAAGACCTTTTTTGTATTGTTCTTCTGTGTGTTCTTGCCACCTCGTCTTAATCTCTACTGTTTCTGTTAGGTCCTTACCATTTCTGTCTTTATCATGCCCATCCATGCATGAAGCATTTCCTTGGTATCTTTAATTTTCTTGAAGAGATTTCTAGTCTTTCCCATTCTGTTGTTTTCCTCTATTTCTTTGAAGGCTTTCTAAATATAGACCAAAGTCTAAAAGATAGTTTGGCTTGAGCTTGGCTTAGATATCAGGAACAAATGAAAACTGTTTCCAAAATGAAAATGTAATACATTCAATTTTAAATTCAATTTGGCTCATGACCTAGGACCATCATTTTCAAACTTTTCTTCACATGCAGTGTTTTTGGCCTGTTATTCCTGGAAGCAAGGTTGGGGAAGAGGGTGGTGAGCAACACCTAACTTGATTTTCAAGTTAGAATCCTAGATTCCAGTACCAGCCCTATGATCCTGAACAAGTCATTTATCCTTTTGAACTTGATTTCTTACCTACAAACAGGGATGATACTTATATCCCATAGGAAAAAAAGAATAATGCTTTGTGAACTATAAAGTCTGGCTTCTCCCAAGTATAATCTCCAGACTTGATAGCTTATAAGACTTGATAGTAATGACTTGATAGCTTATAAGAAATGCAGAATCTAAGGCTACATTCCCGTAGAAGGCAATGGCACCCCACTCCAGTACTCCTGCCTGGAAAATCCCATGGATGGAGGAGCCTGGAAGGCTGCAGTCCATGGGGTCGCTGAGGGTCGGACACGACTGAGCGACTTCACTTTCACTTTTCACTTTCATGCATTGGAGAAAGAAATGGCAACCCACTCCAGTGTTCTTGCCTGGAGAATCCCAGGGACGGGGAGCCTGGTGGGTTGCAGTCTATGGGGTCACACAGAGTCGGAAATGACAACTTAGCAGCAGCAGCAAGGCTACATTCCAGACTTACTGTACTGGAATATGCATTTTAACAAGACCTCTAGGTAATTCACATGCACATGAAAATCTGAGCAGCACTACTGTAAAGCACTCTATAGTTGTTAGGTATTTTCACAACAAAAAAATAATTCATTAGGCACACTTTTTGTTCTGAGGAAGTCCTATGACCTGGTAACTCATTAACAGTATGACATCAACAAGATATGACATCATCCTCCTCAGCTCTACCATTTCTACCATACTGAGAAACAACTGAATGTGGATTCTGGTCTAGGTTTCATAACTAATTTGCAATATAATCTTGGGCAAATCATGTTAACTCTCAAGGTTCTTCTCTTTATATGTAAAATGAGGTTAGACCACTAGTTATGAACCTGAGGTCCCTGGACTCACTGAAGTCTGAAAAAGTAGTAATGGAAGGAGGCAAGATAAGTTAAGAGGATAGCTTTAGAATTAGATGGCCCTTGGGTCACTTAAGCTCTGCCACTTAATAGTCTGTGATCTAGGGCAAGTTACTTAACCTTCCTAAACTTTAAAAGAGTTTTAAGGATTATAATAATCATTCTTATAAGATAATATACACACAGGGCTTTGCACATTGTGTCGTATAATGTTAGCTTTTCTATTGGCTAATAAGTGTCCTATAATGTTAGCTATTTCTATTGGCTATTTTCAATATCTCAAAAGTCAAATTTATCTGAAATAAGGCTGCAAAGAAAATATTATGCTGCTTTTCTTTGGACTAGAATTAAAGCAATACATTAAGGTAATATATTACCTTATATATCTTATATGAATCAATACAGTGTAGTAACATATCCTCTGATTGACAGTCACATGTGCTTTTGATTATTTTAAATAGGGATAAAGTACATTAATAATTATAATTTATGTAGAATATTAAGTTAC